>NC_069500.1:1150993084-1151235584 GCF_027579735.1 Bombina bombina | reverse complement strand
TCCGGTCATACCTTGGATTCCTATTGGCTGATTTGATTCTTCAAATTCAAATTAGCCAATAGGATAAGAGCTGAAATCCTATTGGCTGTTCACATTTTTTGTAACCTTAGAGTTCTTTATTTTTCGTAATTTACTGTTTATTATTTTTTTAATGTAAGATTTTTTTAAAAAATTTTTAGTGTTAGGTTTTTTTAAATTTGTAATTTAGATTTTTTAATTGGTAGTTTTTTTTTATTAGAATAGTAATGTTAGATTACTTTATGGTTTAAACATATGTTTATTTTTGTTTTACGAGTATGTTTTTATTTATTTAAATATAGTTATATTGTAATTTTAATTTAAAGCTAGGGGGTGTTAGATTTAGGGGTTAATAGTTTAATTTAGTGTTTTGCGATGTGGGAGGCCGGTGGTTTAAGGGTTAATAGGTTTATTTGGTGGCAACGATATGGGAGGCCTAAAGGTTTAGGGGTTAATAGGTTTATTTAGTGGCAACGATGTTGGAGGCCGGAGGTTTTAGGGGTTAATAACTTTATTATAGTGTTAGCGATGTCGGGGAGCAGCGGTTTAGGGGTTAAATATTTAAATAGTGTTGGCGATGTGGGTGGGCGGAAGATTAGGGGTAATATTTTTAACAATTTATATTTGCCCATCTTTTAATTAACTCATGACTAAAATAAATGTTAATAATTCATGCGTATGTAAAGTCTTAATTCCATTTATATAATTTTTCCTCTAGTAGAAGATAATTCGCTACCTACTGTATATAATTTATTTAGGAACAAAATAAAGGGATATCATAATATAGAATACTAGTACTAAAGCCCGTGTACACGGGCCATTTTTTTCAGAACAGCGGTCCCACCCCTTGCTCTCTCCCCCCTTTCTTTTGCTCTCTCTTCCCCCCTCTCTTTTGCTTTCTTTCCCCCCTCTCTTTTGCTTTCTCTCCCCCCTCTCCTTTGTTCTCTCTCTCCCCTCTTTTGCTCTCTCTCCCCTCTTTTGCTCTCTCTCTCCCCTCTTTGGCTCTCTCCATCCTTTCTTTTGCTCTCTCTCCCCCCTCTTTGGCTCTCCCCCCCCTTTGGCTCTCCCCCCCCTCTTTGGCTCCCCCCCCCCCTCCTCTATCTCTCCCCTCTTTGGCTCCCCCCCCCCCCCTTTGGCTCTCTCTCCCCCCCTCTTTGGCTCTCTCTCCCCCCCTCTTTGGCTCTCTCTCCCCCCTCTTTGGCTCTCTCTCTCCCCCCTCTTTGGCTCTCTCTCTCCCCCCTCTTTGGCTCTCCCCTCCCCTTTGGCTCCCCCCTCCCCTTTGGCTCCCCCCCCCCTCTTTGGCTCTCTCCCCCCCTCTTTTGCTCTCCCCTCCCCTCTTTGGCTCTCTCCCCCCTCTTTTGTTCTCTCCCCCCCCTCTCTGGTGCTCTCCCCCCCCTCTTTGGCTCTCTCCCCCCCTCTTTGGCTCTCCCCCCCCCTCTTTGGCTCTGCCCCCCCCTCTTTGGCTCTCTCTCCCCCCTCTTTGGCTCTCTCTCCCCCCTCTTTGGCTCTCTCTCCCCCCTCTTTGGCTCTCCTCTTTGGCTCTCTTTCCTCTTTGGCTCTCTCTCTCCCCCCTCTTTGGCTCTCCCCCCCCTTTAGCTCTCTCCCCCCCCTTTGGCTCTCTCCCCCCCCCTCTTTGGCTCTCTCTCCCCCCTCTTTGGCTCTCTCTCCCCCCCTCTTTGGCTCTCTCTCCTTTTTGGCTCTTTTTCCTCTTTGGCTCTCTCTCTCCCCCCTCTTTGGCTCTCCCCCCCCCTTCTCTTTGGCTCTCTCTCCCCCCCCCCTTCTCTTTGGCTCTCTCTCCCCCCCCTTCTCTTTGGCTCTCTCTCCCCCCCCCCTTCTCTTTGGCTCTCTCTCCCCCCCCCTTCTCTTTGGCTCTCTCTCCCCCCCTTCTCTTTGGCTCTCTGCCCCCCCCCTTCTCTTTGGCTCTCTGCCCCCCCCCTTCTCTTTGGCTCTCTGCCCCCCCCTTCTCTTTGGCTCTCTGCCCCCCCCCCCTTCTCTTTGGCTCTCTGCCCCCCCCTTCTCTTTGGCTCTCTGCCCCCCCCTTCTCTTTGGCTCTCTGCCCCCCCTTCTCTTTGGCTCTCTGCCCCCCGCCTTCTCTTTGGCTCTCTGCCCCCCCCCCTTCTCTTTGGCTCTCTGCCCCCCCTTCTCTTTGGCTCTCTGCCCCCCCCCCCGCCTTCTCTTTGGCTCTCTGCCCCCCCACCTTCTCTTTGGCTCTCTGCCCCCCCCTTCTCTTTGGCTCTCTGCCCCCCCCCCCCTTCTCTTTGGCTGTCTGCCCCCCCCCTTCTCTTTGGCTCTCTGCCCCCCCCTTCTCTTTGGCTCTCTGCCCCCCCCTTCTCTTTGGCTCTCTGCCCCCCCCCCTTCTCTTTGGCTCTCTGCCCCCCCCCCTTCTCTTTGGCTCTCTGCCCCCCCCCCTTCTCTTTGGCTCTCTGCCCCCCCCCTTCTCTTTGGCTCTCTGCCCCCCCTTCTCTTTGGCTCTCTGCCCCCCCCCTTCTCTTTGGCTCTCTGCCCCCCCCCTTCTCTTTGGCTCTCTGCCCCCATTTTTTTTTACTATGTACTATGTAGCACATACATAAGTCCTAAGTCCTGAGCATAAGTCCTGAGGTAATTTTTTTTACTATGTGCTATGTAGCACATACATAAATCCTGAGGTAATTTTTTTTACAATGTGCTATGTAGCACATACATAAGTCCTAAGTCCTGAGCATAAGTCCTGAGGTAATTGTTTTTAATATGTGCTATGTAGCACATACATAAGTCCTGAGGGCATTTTTTTTCAACAATTTTTTTTTTAAACTAAAATTTCAAGACCCAATTCTTTTAAACTAAAGAGCAAATGTTTAAAGTAAAGAGGTTTTTTGTTTTTTGTTAAATGTAGATATGTTTTTTTTGCTAATTGCGGAGCTTTCAAATAATGACCTTTCTCAGTGCCAGTGCAATAGAAATGCGCAATGTATTATGCCTCGCGACGCTTTCAACGGCTAGTTGCGTGCGCGTGGGTTTGCGTGCGCGTGCGCATTGTATGATAGGCTAAGTGGGTCATGTAAACGGCTAGGGTTCGCGTGCACGTGCGCGTGTGGCTAAGTGAGTGCGAGGGTGCATGCGCATTCTGCAAGGGGGGTCATCTGCGCGCGGTGAAAGTGCTCAAATCAGTTTTGTGAGCTACGCTAAGTGGGTGCGAGGGTGCGTGCGCATTCAGCAAGGGGGGTCAAAGTGCTCACATCAGTTTTGTCAGAAACAAACATGCTAAGTGGGTGGGAGAGTGCGCGCGTGCGAAGTATCAACAGCTGGCCAAGGGTGCGCGTGCGATCAGCTGCAAGAGTTTGTCTGAACTGCGCATGACGGCTTCAGACAAACTCTTGTCTTTTATAATATAGGATTGTAAAAGTGAAATAAATTGAAAATATTACCTATTAATACAATTATAGTGAAGCAGTTTAACATATCTGCTGTCTTGGTATAAGTACCCTGAATACTAGTATAATGTTATTGTTTAACTTTTAATTAGGTGGCCATGCAACGAAGTTGCAGAACAACCTATTGTTATTGTTAAGATTATTATTAGGTGGCCATGCAACGAAGTTGCAGGACAACCTATTGTTATTGTCAAGATTATTTTTTTTTTTTTTTATTAGGTGGCCATGCAACGAAGTTGCAGGACAACCTATTGTTATTGTCAAGATTATTATTATTAGGTGGCCAGCAACAACGTTGCAGGACAACCTATTGTTATTGTTCGGATTATTATTATTATTATTATTATTATTATTATTATTATTATTATTCTTTTTATTCCGCCAAGCTTTGTTTTCAATTGCCCATAACTGCTTAACTGTTTTTGCAAAGCTCAGCTCTTAAAATCAGGTATGCTGGTACAGCCTATTGCTGTGCTACATCTCATGCAAAATTTAACTCGTAGGTCACATGCTCTGGCAGCCATATTGCTTTTTGCGACAAATTTCGACAAACGCTTAAAAATCTTTAGCTCTGGAACTGCTTATGTTACAACTTTGAAACTCGCTGTGCTTAGTGCTACTATGACCTGAAATTGCTATTGCTCAAGAGAAGTGCCTTGGTCACATGATGTGGCAGCCATCTTGCATTTTGCGAAAATATTCAAACATCTTCTTCTCTTAAATGACTTAGTGCAATGACACGCAATTTTGCACATATGCTCCTTGCAAGGTCCTCTACCAAGATTGTTCAAACTGCGATTTTTCCATAATCAACATGGCTGCTGTGAGACATTAACCTTTGTATCGCCATTTAATTGCGTAATTTTGCACTTTACACATTGGTTTTACAATATTTAACAATATTACAGTGTAATAGACACATGATTACACATAGTCATAACCCTTAAAGACAATATTGCAGTTAAAATTCGCATTGCGCAATCGCCTTCGTGAAATAAAACATTTGCAAATTTTCATAAAACTTCTGAAAATTGTAGAGGTCTATAGTGAGCATTAGTATGTGCAATTTGTAAGCCATACATTGCATAGCTTGGCGGCCATTTTGTTTCGTATGCGCCATTTTTAAAAACTATAAAAATCTTCTTCTCCAAAACCGCTTATGGGACAGACTTGAAATTTTGTTTATAGAGTTATCTTATGACTAACATTCAGATTTGTTCAAGAGAAGTTGATACGTCATGTGGTTTGGCAGCCATTTTGAATTGTTCAAAATTGCTTAACGATATATTTAAATTAATAATAAAACAAAAACCGTTTTACAAAAATGCTTTATTTTTGCCATGTTTATTGACATCTATAGTGAGCACTATTGTGCGTAATATGGAGGCTGTATATCTTACGATTGGGCAGCCATCTTGGTTTACGCGAAAATTTCGAAAGTCTATTTTCTCTGCAACCGCTTATGTAAGAACTGTGAAATTTGCTATACAGTCTTATATTGTTACCTAGATTCATAATTGCTCATTAGGAGAGAATCAGTCACATGATGCGGCAGCAATATCGGTTTTATGTTTATCGTAATTATTCGTAATTCAATACTTCCTCTTTTGAGTCAATTGCTCACAAAACACAAATTACTTATGCTAAACTCTTGAAATCAGGTATGCTGGTACAACCTATTGCAATGCTACATCTCATGCAATATTGAACTAATAGGTCATAAGGTTACGCAGCCATATTGTTTTTTGCGACAAATTTCGAGAATTGCTTAATAATCTTTAGCTCTGGAACTGCTTATGTTGCAACTTTGAAACTTGCTGTGCTTAGTGATGCTGTGACCTAGATTTTCCATTGCTCAACAGAAGTGACTTGGTCACATGATGTAGCAACCATCTTGCATTTTGCGAAAATCTTTAAACATCTACTTCTCTTAAACCACTTAGTGCAATAAAGCACAATGTTGCACGTATGCTCCTTGCAAGGTCCTCTATCAATATTGGTAAAATTGCGATTTTTCCATAATCAACATGGCTGCTGTGAGACATTAACCTTTTTATCGCCATTTAATTGTGTAATTTTGAACTTTATACATTAGTTTTACATTATTTAACAATATTACAGTGTAATAGAAACATGATTACACATAGTCATAACCCTTAAAGACAATATTGCAGTTAAAATTCGCATTGCGCAGTCGCCTTCGTGAAATAAAACATTTGCAAATTTTCATGAAACTTCTGCAAATTGTAGAGGTCTATAGTGAGCATTAGTATGTGCAATTTGAAAGCCATACAATGCATAGCTAGGAGGCCATTTTGTTTCGTATTCGTCATTTTTAAAAACTATAAAAATCTTCTTCTCCGAAACCGCTTATGGGACAGACTTGAAATTTTGTTTATAGAGTTATCTTATGACTAACATTCAGATTTGTTCAAGAGAAGTTGATACGTCATGTGGTTTGGCAGCCATTTTGAATTGTTCAAAATTGCTTAACGATATATTTAAATTAATAATAAGACAAAAACCGTTTTACAAAAATGCTTTATTTTTGCCATGTTTATTGAAATCTATAGTGAGTACTATTGTGCATAATATAGAGGCTGTATATCTTACGATCCGGCAGCCATCTTGGTTTACGCAAAAAATTTGAAAGTCTATTTTCTCTGCAACCGCTTATGTAAGAACTGTGAAATTTGCGGTACAGTCTTATATTGTGACCTAGAGTCACAGTTGTTCATGTTGAAGGAATTAGTCACAAGCTGTGGCAGCCATATTGGTTTACGCAAAAATTTTGAAACTGTGTTTTCTTTCCAACCGCTTATGTTAAAACTGTGAAATTTGCTGCATAACCATATATTGTCACCTAGAGTTACATTTGTTCATGTTGAAAGTGTAGGTCATATGGTGTGGCAGCCATTTTAAAAAAACACAAACATTTTGAAAATGTGTTTTTTTTCCAAATGATTATGTTAGAACTGTAAACAGGTGTTATATAACTTTATTTTGTGACATAACTACTTATATTGCATTGCAAAAATAAAGTGCTGGCCACCTCTATTGCTGCTTGCAGCTATATTTAGGTGGCCATGCAATGAAGTTGCAGGACAACCTATTGTTATTGCCAGGATTATTATTATTATTTTTATTATTCCGCCACTTTTTCTGTTGCCCATAACTTTTGAACTGCTAAAGCAAAGCTCTTGAAATCAGGTATGCTGGTACAGCCTATTGCTCTGCTACATCTCATGCAATATTGAACTCATAGGTCATAAGGTTACGCAGCCATATTGCTTTTTGCGACAAATTTTGAGAAACGCTTAATAATCTTTATCTCTGGAACGGCTTGTGTTACAACTTTGAAACTTGCTGTGCTCAGTGCTGCTATGAACTAGATTTGCCATTGCTCAACAGAAGTGCCTTGGTCACATGATGTAGCAGCCATCTTGCATTTTGCGAAAATCTTCTAACATCTTCTTCTCTTAAACCGCTTAGTGCAATAAAGCGCAATTTTGCACATATACGCCTTGCAAGGTCGTCTACCAAGTTTGTTAAAATTGTGATTTT
Organism: Bombina bombina; assembly: GCF_027579735.1. Classification (NCBI taxonomy): domain Eukaryota; kingdom Metazoa; phylum Chordata; class Amphibia; order Anura; family Bombinatoridae; genus Bombina; species Bombina bombina. The sequence goes on along the minus strand of NC_069500.1, from coordinate 1,151,228,592 downwards.
TCCATAATCAACATGGCTGCTGTGAGACATTAACCTTTTTATCGCCATTTAATTGCGTAATTTTGCACTTTATACATTAGTTTTACAATGTTTAACAATATTACAGTGTAATAGACACATGATTACACATAGTCATAACCCTTAAAGACAATATTGCAGTTAAAATTCGCATTGCGCAATCGCCTTCGTGAAATAAAACATTTGCAAATTTTCATGAAACTTCTGCAAATTGTAGAGGTCTATAGTGAGCATTAGTATGTGCAATTTGAAAGCCATATATTGCATAGTTTGGTGGCCATTTTGTTTCGTATGCGCCATTTTTACAAACTATAAAAATCTTCTTCTCAGAAACCGCTTATGGGACAGACTTGAAATTTTGTTTATAGAGTTATCTTATGACTAACATTCAGATTTGTTCAAGAGAAGTTGATACGTCATGTGGTTTGGCAGCCATTTTGAATTGTTCAAAATTGCTTAACGATATTTTTAAACTAATAATAAAACAAAAACCATTTTACAAAAATGCTTTATTTTTGCCATGTTTATTGACATCTATAGTGAGCACTATTGTGCGTAATATAGAGGCTGTATATCTTACGATCGGGCAGCCATCTTGGTTTACGCGAAAATTTCGAAAGTCTATTTTCTCTGCAACCGCTTATGTAAGAACTGTGAAATTTGCTGTACAGTCTTATATTGTGACCTAGATTCACAATTGCTCATTAGGAGAGAATCAGTCACATGATGCGGCAGCAATATCGGTTTTATGTTTATCGTAATTATTTGTAATCCAACACTGTCTCTTTTGAGTCAATTGCTCACAAAACACAAATTACTTATCCTAAACTCTTGAAATCAGGTACACTGGTACAGCCTATTGCAATGCTTTATCTCATGCAATATTGAACTCATAGGTCATAAGGATACGCAGCCATATTGTTTTTTGCGACAAATTTCGAGAACTGCTTAATAATCTTTAGCCCTGGAACTGCTTATTTTGCAACTTTGAAACTTGCTGTGCTTAGTGCTGCTATGACCTAGATTTGCCATTGCTCAACAGAAGTGCTTTGGTCATATAATGTAGCAGCCATCTTGCATTTTGCGAAAATCTTTAAACATCTTCTTCTCTTAAACCGCTTAGTGCAATAAAGCGCAATTTTGCACATATGCTCCTTGCAAGGTCCTCTACTAAGTTTGTTAAAATTGCGATTTTTCCATAATCAACATGGTTGCTGTGAGACATTAACCTTTTTATCGCCATTTAAAAGCGTAATTTTGCAATTTATACATTCGTTTTACAATATTTAACAATATTACAGTATAATAGACACAGGATTACACATAGTCATAACCCTCAAAGACAATATAGCAGTTAATATTCGCACTGCGCAGTCGCCTTCCTGAAATAAAACATTTGCAAATTTTCATGAAACTTCTGCAAATTGTAGAGGTCTATAGTGAGCATTAGTATGTGCAATTTGAAAGCCATACATTGCATAGCTTGGCGGACATTTTGTTTCGTATGCACTGTTTTTAAAAGCTACAAAAATCTTCTTCTCCTAAACCGCTTATGGCACAGACTTGAAATTTTGTTTACAGAGTTATGTTATGACTAACATTCAGATTTGTTCAAGAGAAGTTGATAGGTCATGTGGTTTGGCAGCCATTTTGAATTGTTCAAAAACGCTTAACGATATTTTTAAATTATTAATAAAACAACAACCGTTTTACAAAAATGCTTTATTTTTGCCACGTGTATCGACATCTATAGTGAGAACTATTGTGCATAATATGGAGGCTTTATATTATATGATCTGGCAGCCATTTTGTTTTACGTGAAAAAATTGAAAATCTATTTTCTCTGCAACCCCTTATGTTAGAACTTTGAAACTTGCTGTATAACCTTATATTGTGACCTAGATACACAGTTGTTCATGTTGATGGAATTATTTATAAGCTGTGGCAGCCATATTGATTTTCGCGAAAATTTTGAAAATGTGATTTCTTTGCAACCGCTTATGTTAAATCTTTGAAATTTGCTGTATAGCTATATATTGTGACTTAGCAGCTTGTATGCCATTGCAAAGTCGATGCGCATGGCCACCTCTATCGCTGCTTGCAGCTATATTATTATTTGTTATTGCTTGTGTTATTAAAATTATTTTTCCGCCGTTTCTTTCAAATGCTTATAATAACCACAGCATAACTCAAAAACTCATGAAACTTGGCACAATGCTAGAAATCTATGCTGTGCATAATCCTATGCAACATAAATCGTATAGGTCATGTGATCTAGCAGCTATATTGCTTTTTGCGACAAATTTCGATAACTGCTTGAAAATCTTCTTCTCCAGAACCGCTTATGTTACAGCTGTGAAACTTGCTGTGTGTACTGCTGTACTGACCTAGAATAAAGTTTGTTCAAGAGAAGTGATTTAGTCACATGATCTAGCTGCCATTTTGAAATGTGCAAAACATTTTAAACATCTTCTTCTCTACAACTGCTAAGTGCAATGAAGCGCAATTTTGCACATGTGCTCTTTTCAAGGTCATCTACCAAGTTTGTTCAAACTGTGAATTTTCCATAATCAACATGACTGCTATGAGCCATTCGCCTTTTTATCGCTGTTTAATTGCGTAAATTTGCACCTTATGCATTATGTTTACACTATTTAACTATATTACAGTGTAGCAGACACATGAGTACACATAGTCATGACCCCTAAAGGCAATATTGCAGTAAAAACTCGCACTGCGCAGTCGCCTTCGTAAAATAAAACATTTGCAAATTTTCATAAAACTTCTGCAAATTGTAGAGGTCTATAGTGAGCATTAGTATGTACAATTTGAAAGCCATACAATGCATAGCTTGGCGGCAATTTTGTTTCGTACGCACGTTTTTCAAAAACTACAAAAATCTTCTTCTCCGAAACCGCTTATGGCACAGACATGAAATTTTGTTTACAGAGTTATCTTATGACTAACATTCAGATTTGTTCAAGAGAAGTTGATAGGTCATGTGGTTTGGCAGCCATTTTTAATTGTTCAAGAACGCTTAACGATATTTTAAAATTAATAATAAAACAAAAACCGTTTTACAAAAATGCTTTATTTTTGCCTTGTTTATTGACATCTATGGTGACAATTATTGTGCATAATATGGAAGCTGTATATCATATGATCTGGCAGCCATTTTGTTTTATGCGAAAATTTCGAAAATCTATTTTCTCTGCAACTGCTTATGTTAGAATTGTGAAACTTGCTATATAACCTTATATTGTGACCTAGAGTCACAGTTATTCATGTTGAAGGAATTGGTCACAAGCTGTGGCAGCCATATTGGTTTACGAGAAAATTTTGAAAACGTGTTTTCTTTCCAACCGCTTATGTTAAAGCTGTGAAATTTGCTGTATAACCATATATTGTCACCTAGAGTTACATCTGATCGTGATGAAAGTATTAATCATATGGTGGGGCAGCCATCTTGAAAAACGCAAAAAATTCGAAAATGTGTTTTCTTTCCAACTGCTAATGTTAGAATTGTAAAAACTTCTATAAAGCTTTATATTGTGACTTAGCTGCTTGTATTTCATTGCAATGTTGATGCGCATGGCCACCTCTATCGCTGCTTGCAGCTATATTTATTATTATTATTATTTTTTTTTTTTATTCCGCCACTTTTTCAATTGCTTATAAAAACAACAGCATAACTCAAAAACTCATGAAACTTGGCACAATGCTACAGATCTATGCTGTGCATAATCCTGTGCCACATAAATCTTATAGGTCATGTGATCTAGCAGCCATATTGCTTTTTGTGACAAATTTCGACAACCGCTTGAAAATCTTCTTCTCCAGAACCGCTTATGTTACAGCTGTGAAACTTGCTGTGTGTACTGCTGTACTGACCTAGAATAAATTTTGTTCAACAGAAGTGATTTAGTCACATGATTTAGCTGCTATTTTAAAATGTGCGAAAATCTTTAAACATCTTCTTCTCTGCAACCGCTGAGTGCAATGAAGCGCAATTTTGCACATGTGCTCCTTGCAAGGTCCTCTACTAAGTTTGTTCAAACTGTGAATTTTCCATAATTAACATGGCTGCTATGAGCCATTCGCCTTTTTATCGTTGTTTAATTGCGTACATTTGCATTTTATGCATTCTGTTTACACTATTTAACTATATTACAGTGTAGCAAACACATGAGTACACATAGACATGACCCCTAAAGGCAATATTGGCGTAAATATTTGCACTGCGCAGTCGCCTTCGTGAAATAAAACATTTGCAAATTTTCATAAAACTTCTGCAAATTGTAGAGGTCTATAGTGAGCATTAGTATGTGCAATTTGAAAGCCATACAATGCATAGCTTGGCGGCCATTTTGTTTCGTATGCGCGTTTTTTAAAAACTACAAAAATCTTCTTCTCCGAAACCGCTTATGGCACAGACTTGAAAATTTGTTTACAGAGTTATCTTATGACTAACATTCAGATTTGTTCAAGAGAAGTTCATAGGTCATGTGATGTGGCAGCCATTTTGAATTGTTTAAAAACGCTTAACGATATTTTTAAATTAATAATAAAACAAAAACCTTTTTACAAAAATGCTTTATTTTTGCCATGTTTGTTGACATCTATGGTGAGAATTATTGTGCATAATATGGAGGCTGTATATCATATGATCTGGCAGCCATTTTGTTTTATGCGAATATTTCGAAAATCTATTTTCTCTGCAACTACTTATGTTAGAACTGTGAAACTTGCTGCATAACCTTATATTGTGACCTAGAGTCACAGTTGTCCATGTTGATGGAATTGGTCACAAACTGTGGCAGCCATATTGGTTTACGCAAAAATTTCGAAAATGTGTTTTCTTTCCAACCGCTTATGTTAAAGCTGTGAAATTTGCTGTATAACCATATATTGTCACCTAGAGTTATATCTGATCGTGATGAAAGTATTGGTCATATGGTGTGGCAGCCATCTTGAAAACGCAAAAATCTCGAAAATGTGTTTTCTTTCCAACTGCTAATGTTAGAATTGTAAAAACTTCAATAAAACTTTTTTGTCAGTTAGCTGCTTGTATGTCATTGCAATATTGATGCGCATGGCCACCTCTATCGCTGCTTGCATGTTCAAGAGAAGTGATTTTCTCACATGATGTAGCTGCCATTTTGAATTGTGCGAAAATCTTTAAACATCTTCTTCTCTGCAACCGCTAAGTGCAACAAAGCGCAATTTTGCACATGTGCTCCTTGTAAGGTCCTCTACCAAGTTTGTTCAAACTGCGAATTTTCCATAATCAACATGGCTGCTATGAGCCATTCGCCTTTTTATCGCTGTTTAATTGCTTAAATTTGCACTTTATGCATTATGTTTACACTATTTAACTATATTACAGTGTAGCAGACACATGAGTACACATAGTCATGACCCCTAAAGGCAATATTGCAGTAAAAATGTGCACTGCGCAGTCGCCTTCGTGAAATAAAACATTTGCAAATTTTCATAAAACTTCTGCAACTTGTAGAGGTCTATAGTGAGCATTAGTATGTGCAATTTGAAAGCCATACAATGCATAGTTTGGCGGCCATTTTGTTTCGTATGCGCGTTTTTAAAAAACTTCAAAAATAGACCTCTATCGCTGCTTGCAGCTATATTATTATTTGTTTTTGCTTGTACTATTATTATTATTATTCCGCCACTTTTTCAAATGCTTATAAAAACAACAGCATAACTCAAAAACTCATAAAACGTGGCACAATGCTAGAGATCTATGCTCTGCATAATCCTGTACAACATAAATCTTATAGGTCATGTGATTTAGCAGCCATATTGCTTTTTGCGACAAATTTCAACAACCGCTTGAAAATCTTCTTCTGCAGAACCGCTTATGTTACAGCTGTGAAACTTGTTGTGTGTACTGCTGTACTGACCTAGAATAAAGTTAGTTCAACAGAAGTGATTTATTCACATGATCTAGCTGCCATTTTGAAATGTGCGAAAATCTTTAAACATCTTCTTCTCTGCAACCGCTGAGTGCAATGAAGCGCAATTTTGCACATCTGCTCCTTGCAAGGTCCTCTACCAAGTTTGTTCAAACTGCGAATTTTCCATAATACACATGGCTGCTATGAGCCATTCGCCCTTTTATCGCTGTTTAATTGCGTAAATTTGCACTTTATGCATTATGTTTACACTATTTAACTATATTACAGTGTAGCAGACACATGAGTACACATAGTAATGACCCCTAAAGGCAATCTTGCAGTAAAAATTTGCACTGCGCAGTCCCCTTCGTGAAATAAAACATTTGCAAATTTTCATAAAACTTCTGCAAATTGTAGAGGTCTATAGTGAGCATTAGTATGTGCGATTTGAAAGCCATACAATGCATAGCCTGGTGGCCATTTTGTTTCGTATGCACGGTTTTTAAAAACTACAAAAATCTTCTTCTCCGAAACCGCTTATGGCACAGACTTGAAATTTTGTTTACAGAGTTATCTTATGACTAACATTCAAATTTGTTCAAGAGAAGTTGATAGGTCATGTGGTTTGGCAGCTATTTTGAATTGTTCTAAAATGCTTAACGATATTTTTAAATTAATAATAAAACAAAAAACGTTTTACAAAAATGCTTTATTTTAGCCATGTTTATTGACATCTATGGTGAGAATTATTGTGCATAATATGGAGGCTGTATATCATATGATCTGGCAGCCATTTTGTTTTATGAAAAAATTTAGAAAATCTTTTTTTCTCTGCAACTGCTTATGTTAGAACTGTGAAACTAGCTGTATAACCTTCTATTGTGACATAGAGTCACATTTGTTCATGTTGAAGGAATTGGTTACAAGCTATGGCAGCCATATTGTTTTACGCAAAAATTTTGAAAATGTTATTTCTTTCCAACCGCTTATGTTAAAGCTGTGAAATTTGCTGTATAGCTATATATTGTGACTTAGCAGCTTGTATGCCATTGCAAAGGCGATGCGCGTGGCCACCTCTATTGCTGCTTGCAGCTATATATAGGTGGCCAAGCACTATAGTGCTGGACACCTATTGTTTTTGCTCAGATTATTATTATTATTATTATTATTATTTTTATTATTATTATTATTTTTCCGCCGTTTTTTTCAAATGCTTATAATAACAACAGCATAACTCAAAAACTCATGAAACTTGGCACAGTGCTAGAGATCTATGCTGTGCATAATCCTATGCAACATAAATCTCATAGGTCATGTGATCTAGCAGCCATATTGCTTTTTGCGACAAATTTCATCAAACGCTTGAAAATCTTCTTCTCCGGAACCGCTTATGTTACAGTTGTGAAACTTGCTGTGTGCACTGCTGTACTAACCTAGAATAAAGTTTGTTCAAGACAAGTGATTTGGTCACATGATCTAGCTGCCATTTTGAATAGTGCGAAAATCTTTAAACATCTTCTTCTCTAAAACCGCTAAGTGCAATAAAGCGCAATTTTGCACATGTACTCTTTGCGAGGTCATTTACCAAGATTGTTAAAACTGCGAATTTTCCATAATCAACATGGCTGCTATGAGCGATTCGCCTTTTTATCGTTTTTTAATTGCGTAAATTTGCACTTTATGCATTAGTTTTACACTATTTAACTATATTACAGTGCAGCAGACACATGATTACACACAGTTATGACCCCTAAAGGCAATATTGCAGGTAAAATTCGTACTGCGCAGTCGCCTTTGTGAAATAAAACATTTGCAAATTTTCATGAAACTTCTGCAAATTGTAGAGGTCTATAGTGAGCATTAGTATGTGCAATTTGAAAGCCATACATTGCATAGCTTGGTGGCCATTTTGTTTCGAATTCGCTGTTTTTAAAAACTACAAAAATCTTCTTCTCCGAAACTGCTTTTGGCACAGACTTGAAATTTTGTTTATAGAGTTATCTTATGATTAACATTCAGATTTGTTCAAGAGAAGTTGATAGGCCATGTGGTTTGGCAGCCATTTTGAATTGTTCAAAAATGCTTAACGATATTTTTAAATTAATAATAAAACAAAAAACGCTTTACCAAAATGCTTTATTTTTGCCATGCTTATTGACATCTATGGTGACAACTATTGTGCATAATATGGAGACTGTATATCATATATTCTGGCAGCCATTTTGTTTTTCGCGAAAATTTCGAAAATCTATTTTCTCTTCAACCACTTATGTTAGAACTGTGAAACTTTATGTATAACCTTATATTGTGACATACAGTTACATCTGCTCATGTTGAAAGTATTGGTCACATGGTATCGCCGCCATCTTGAATAATGCAAAAACTTCGAAAATGTGTTTTCTTTGCAACCGCTTATGTTAAAGCTTTGATATTTGCTGTATAACCATATAATGTGACCTAAGCTTTGGTATTTGCTGTATAACCATATAATGTGACCTAGAGTTACATCTGTTCACGCTGAAAGTATTGGTCATATAGTGTGGCAGCCATCTTTAAAAACGCAATAATTTCAAAAATGTGTTTTCTTTCCAACTGTTTATCTCAGAACTGCAAAAACTTGCATTATAGCTATATATTGTGACTTAGCTGCTTGTATGCCCTTGCATAGACAATGCGCTTGGCCACCTCTATTGCTGCTTGCAGCTATATTATTATTTGTTATTGCTTGTATTATTAAAATTATTTTTCCGCCGTTTTTTTTCAAATGCTTATAATAACCAAAGCATAACTCAAAAACTCATGAAACTTGGCACAGTGCTAGAGACCTATGCAGTGCATAATCTTATGCAAAATAAATCTCATAGGTCATGTGATCTAGCAGCCATATTGCTTTTTGCGGTAAATTTTGACAACCGCTTGACAATCTTCTTCTCCAGAACCGCTTATGTTACAGCTGTGAAACTTGCTGGGTGTACTGCTGTACTGACCTAGAATAAAGTTTGTTCAAGAGAAGTGATTTAGTCACATGACCTAGCTGCCACTTTATGCATTATGTTTACACTATGGTTTGGCAGCCATTTTGAAATGTTCAAAAATGCTTAACGATATTTTTAAATTAATAATAAAACAAAAACTGTTTTACAAAAATGCTTTATTTTTGCCATGTTTATTGACATCTATGGTAGACATGTGCACGGCTAAAAAATTCGGTTCGTTTTCGGTTCGGATCGATTCGGACTTTTCGAATTTCGTTTCGGATCGAATCGGATTCGGCAAAATTTGAATAAATTCGTTTCGGATTTATTCGGATCCGAATAAATTCGTTTCGGATTTATTCGGATTCGGCTGAATTCGGTTCTATTCCGTTCCGAAATTCGGTATGTTTTTAGTACACTAACACCCATTTAGTACACTAAGTCACTAACACCCATAAACTACCTATGAACCACTAAACCGAGGCCCCCCCACATCGCAAACCCTATAATAACATTATTTAACCCCTAATCTGCCGATCGGATATCGCCGCAACCTACATTATAGCTATTAACCCCTAATCTGCTGTCCCTAACACCGCCGACCCCTACATTATAGTTATTAACCCCTAATCTGCCTCCCCCAACGTCGCCGCAATCTAACTACAAGTATTAACCCCTAATCTGCCGACCCGATATCGCCGCCGCCTACATTATAGCTATTAACCCCTAATCTGCTGTCCCTAACACCGCCGACCCCTACATTATAGTTATTAACCCCTAATCTGCCTCCCCCAACGTCGCCGCAATCTAACTACAAGTATTAACCCCTAATCTGCCGACCCGATATCGCCGCCGCCTACATTAGTTTTACAATATTTAACAATATTACAGTGTAATAGACACATGATTACACATAGTGATAACCCTTAAAGACAATATTGCAGTTAAAATTCGCATTGCGCAGTCGTCTTTGTGAAATAAAACATTTGCAAATTTTCATGAAACTTATGCACATTGTAGAGGTCTATAGTGAGCATAAGTATGTGCAATTTGAAAGCCATACATTGCATAGCTTGGCGGCCATTTTGTTTCGTATGCGTCATTTTTAAAAAACTAAAAAAATCTTCTTCTCCGAAACCGCTTATGGGACAGACTTGAAATTTTGTTTATAGAGTTATCTTATGACTAACATTCAGATTTGTTCAAGAGAAGTTATGTCATGTGGTTTGGCAGCCATTTTGAATTGTTCAAAAACGCTTAACGATATTATTAAACTAATAATAAAATAAAAACCATTTTACAAAAATGCTTTTTTTTTTGCCATGTTTATTGACATCTATGGTGACAATTATTGTGCATAATATGGAGGCTGTATATCATATGATCTGGCAGCCATTTTGTTTTATGTGAATATTTTGAAAATCTATTTTCTCTGCTATTGCTTATGTTAGAACTGTGAAGCTTGCTGTATAACCTTATATTGGGACCTTGAGTCACAGTTGTTCATGTTGAAGGAATTGGTCACAAGCTGTGGCAGCCATATTGGTTTACGAGAAAATTTCGAAAACGTGTTTTCTTAACAACCGCTTATGTTAAAGTTGTGAAATTTGCTGTATAACCATATATTGTCACCTAGAGTTACATCTGATCGTGATGAAAGTATTGGTCATATAGTGGGGCAGCCATGTTGAAAAACGCGAACATTTCGAAAACGTGTTATCTTTGCAACTGCTAATGTTAGAATTGTAAAAACTTCTATAAAGCTTTATATTGTGTCTTAGCTGCTTGTATGTCATTGCAATGTCGATGCGCATGGCCACCTCTATCGCTGCTTGCAGCTATATTATTATTTGTTATTGCTTGTATTTTTAAAATTATTTTTCCGCCGTTTTTTTAAAATGCTTATAATAACAACAGCATAACTCAAAAACTCATAAAACTTGGCACAATGCTAGAGATCTATACTGTGCATAATCCTGTGTAACATAAATCTTATAGGTCATGTGATCTAGCAGCCATATTGCTTTTTGCGACATATTTTGACAACCGCTTGAAAATCTTCTTCTCCAGAACCGCTTATGTTACAGCTGTGAAACTTGCTGTGTGTACTGCTGTACTGACCTAGAATAAAGTTTGTTCAAGAGAAGTGATTTAGTCACATGATCTAGCTGCCATTTTGAAATGTGCGAAAATATTTAAACATCTTCTTCTCTGCAACCGCTAAGTGCAATGAAGCACAATTTTGCACATGTGCTCCTTGCAACATCCTCTACCAAGTTTGTTTAAACTGGGAATTTTCCATAATCAACATGGCTGTTATGAGCCATTCGCCTTTTTATTGCTGTTTAATTGCATAAATTTGCACTTTATACATTATGTTTACAATATTTAACTATATTACAGTGTAGCAGACACATGAGTACACATAGTCATGACTCCTAAAGGCAATATTGCAGCAAAAATTCGCACTGCGCATTCGCCTTCGTGAAATAAAACATTTGCAAATTTTCATGAAACTTCTGCAAACTGTAGAGGTCTATTGTGAGCATTAGTATGTGCAATTTGAAAGCCATACAATGCATAGCTTGGCGGCCATTTTGTTTCGTATGCGCTGTTTTTAAAAACTACAAAAATCTTCTTCTCCGAAACCGCTTATGGCATAGACTTGAAATTTTGTTTATAGAGTTATCTTATGACTAACATTCAGATTTGTTCAAGAGAAATTGATAGGTCATGTGGTTTGGCAGCCATTTTGAATTGTTCAAAAACGCTTAACTATATTTTTAAATTAATAATAAAACAACAACCGTTTTACAAAAATGCTTTATGTTTGCCATGTTTATTGACATCTATGGTAAGAACTACTGTGCATAATATGGAGGCTGTATATCATATGATTAGGCAGCCATTTTGTTTTGCACAAAAATTTTGAAAATCTATTTTCTCTGCAACCGCTTATGTTAGAACTGGGAAACTAGCTAAGCAACCTTATATTGTGACCTAGAATCACGGTTGTTCATGTTAAAGGAATTGGTCACAAGCTGTGGCAGCCATATTGGTTTACGCAAAAATTTCGAAAATGTGTTTACTTTCCAACCGCTTATGTTAAAGCTGTGAAATTTGCTGTAAAACAATATCTTGTGACCTAGAGTTACATCTGATCGTGATGAATGTATTGGTCATATGGCAGGGCAGCCATCTTGAAAAGCGCAAAATTTTCAAAAATTTGTTTTTTTTCCAACTGCTAATGTTAGAATTTTAAAAATGTCTATAAAGCTTTATATTGTGACTTAGCTGCTTGTATGCCATTGCAAAGTCGATGCGCATGGCCACCTCTATCGCTGCTTGCAGCTATATTTATTATTATTATTATTCCGCCACTTTTTCTATTGCCCATAACTTTTGAACTGCTAAAGCAAAGCTCTTGAAATCAGGTATGCTAGTACAACCTATTGCTCTGCTACATCTCATGCAATATTGAACTCATAGGTCATAAGGTTACGCAGCCATATTGCTTTTTGCGACAAATTTCGATAAACGCTTAATAATCTTTATCTCCGGAACTGCTAATGTTACAACTTTGAAACTTGCTGTGCTCAGTGCTGCTATGAACTAGATTTGCCATTGCTCAACAGAAGTGCCTTGGTCACATGATGTAGCAGCCATCTTGCATTTTGCGAAAATCTTTAAACATCTTCTTCTCTTAAACCGCTTAGTGCAATAAAGCGCAATTTTGCACATATGCTCCTTGCAAGGTCCACTACCAAGTTTGTTAAAATTGCGATTTTTCCATAAAAAACATGGCTGCTGTAAGACATTAACCTTTTTATCGCCATTTAATTGCGTAATTTTGCACTTTATACATTAGTTTTACAATGTTTAACAATATTACAGTGTAATAGACACATGATTACACATAGTCATAACCCTTAAAGACAATATTGCAGTTAAAATTTGCATTGCGCAATCGCCTTCGTGAAATAAAACATTTGCAAATTTTCATGAAACCTGCAAATTGTAGAGGTCTATAGTGAGCATTAGTATGTGCAATTTGAAAGCTATACATTGCATAGCTTGGCGGCCATTTTGTTTCGTATGCGCCATTTTTACAAACTCTAAAAATCTTCTTCTCCGAAACCGCTTATGGGACAGACTTGAAATTTTGATTATAGAGTTATCTTATGACTAACATTCAGATTTGTTCAAGATTAGTTGATATGTCATGTGGTTTGGCAGCCATTTTGAATTGTTCAAAATTGGTTAACGATATATTTAAACTAATAATAAAACAAAAACCGTTTTACAAAAATGCTTTATTTTTGCCATGTTTATTGACATCTATAGTGAGCACTATTGTGTGTAATATGGAGGCTGTATATCTTACAATCGGGCAGCCATCTTGGTTTACGCGAAAATTTCGAAAGTCTATTTTCTCTGCAACCACTTATGTAAGAACTGTGAAATTTGCTGTACTGTCTTATATTGTGACCTAGCTTCACAATTGCTCATTAGGAGAGAATCAGTCACATGATGCGGCAGCAATATCGGTTTTATGTTTATCGTAATTATTTGTAATTCAATACTGCCTCTTTTGAGTCAATTGCTCACAAAACACAAATTACTTATGCTAAACTCTTGAAATCAGGTATGCGGGTACAGACTATTGCAATGCTTTATCTCATGCAATATTGAACTCATAGGTCATAAGGTTACGCAGCCATATTGTTTTTTGCGACAAATTTCGAGAACTGCTTAATAATCTTTAGCCCTGGAACTGCTTATTTTGCAACTTTGAAACTTGCTGTGCTTAGTGCTGCTATGACCTAGATTTGCCATTGCTCAACAGAAGTGCCTTGGTCACATGATGTAGCAGCCATCTTGCATTTTGCGAAAATCTTTAAACATCTTCTTCTCTTAAACCGCTTAGTGCAATAAAGTGCAATTTTGCACATATGCTCCTTGCAAGGTCCTCTACCAAGTTTGTTAAAATTGCGATTTTTCCATAATGAACATGGCTGCTGTGAGACATTAACCTTTTTATCGCCATTTAAAAGCGTAATTTTGCACTTTATACATTAGTTTTACAATATTTAACAATATTACAGTGTAATAGACACATGATTACACATAGTCATAACCCTTAAAGACAATATTGCAGTTAAAATTTGCATTGCGCAATCGCTTTTGTGAAATAAAACATTTGCAAATTTTCATGAAACTTCTGCAAATTGTAGAGGTCGTTAGTGAGCATTAGTATGTGCAATCTGAAAGCCATACATTGCATAGCTTGGCGGCCATTTTGTTTCATATGCGCTGTTTTTAAAAGCTACAAAAATCTTCTTCTCCTAAACCGCTTATGGCACAGACTTGAAATTTTGTTTACAGAGTTATGTTATGATTAACATTCAGATTTGTTCAAGAGAAGTTGATAGGTCATGTGGTTTGGCAGCCATTTTGAATCGTTCAAAAACGCTTAACGATATTTTTAAATTATTAATTAAACAACAACCATTTTACAAAAATGCTTTATTTTTGCCGTGTGTATCGACATCTATAGTGAGAACTATTGTGCATAATATGGAGGCTTTATATTATATGATCTGGCAGCCATTTTGTTTTACGTGAAAATTTCGAAAATCTATTTTCTCTGCAACCACTTATGTTAGAACTGTGAAACTTGCTGTATAACCTTATATTGTGACCCAGATACACAGTTGTTCATGTTGATGGAATTAGTTACAAGCTGTGGCAGCCATATTGATTTACGCGAACATTTTGAAAATGTGATTTCTTTGCAACTGCTTATGTTAAATCTTTGAAATTTGCTGTATAGCTATATATTGTGACTTAGCAGCTTGTATGCCATTGCAAAGTCGATGCGCATGGCCACCTCTATCGCTGCTTGCAGCTATATTTATTATTATTATTATTCCGCCACTTATTCAAATGCTTATAAAAACAACAGCATAACTCTAAAACTCATGAAACTTGGCACTATGCTAAAGATCTATGCTGTGCATAATCCTATGCAAAATAAATCTCATAGGTCATGTGATCTAGCAGCCATATTGCTTTTTGCGACAAATTTCGACAAACGCTTGAAAATCTTCTTCTCCAGAACCGCTTATGTTACAGCTGTAAAACTTGCTGTGTGTACTGCTGTACTGACCTAGAATAAAGTTTGTTCAAGAGAAGTGATTTAGTCACATGACCTAGCTGCCATTTTGAATTGTGCGAAAATCTTTAAACATCTTCTTCTCTGCAACCGCTAAGTGCAATGAAGCGCAATTTTGCACATGTGCTCCTTGCAAGGTCCTCTACCAAGTTTGTTCAAACTGCAAATTTTCCATAATCAACATGGCTGCTATGAGCCATTCGCCTTTTTATCGCTGTTTAATTGCGTAAATTTGCACTTTATGCATTATGTTTACACTATTTAACTATATTACAGTGTAGCAGACACATGAGTACGCATAGTCATGACCCCTAAAGGCAATATTGCAGTAAACATTCGCACTGCGCAGTCGCCTTCGTGAAATAAAACATTTGCAAATTTTCATAAAACTTCTGCAAATTGTAGAGGTCTATAGTGAGCATTAGTATGTGCAATTTGAAAGACATACAATGCATAGCTTGGCAGCCATTTTGTTTCGTATGCACTGTTTTTAAAAACTATAAAAATCTTCTTCTCCGAAACCGCTTATGGCACAGACTTGAAATTTTGTTTACAGAGTTATCTTATGACTAACATTCAGATTTGTTCAAGAGAAGTTGATAGGTCATGTGGTTTGGCAGCCATTTTGAATTGTTCAAAAAACGCTTAACGATATTTTAAATTAATAATAAAACAAATACTGTTTTACAAAAATGCTTTATTTTTGCCATTATTATTGACATATATGGTGAGAATTATTGTGCATAATATGGAGGCTGTATATCATGTGATCTGGCAGCCATTTTGTTTTATGCGAAAATTTCACAAATCTATTTTCTCTGCAACTGCTTATTTTAGAACTGTGAAACTAGCTGTATAACCTTATATTGTGATAACTCAAAAACTCATGAAACTTGGCACAATGCTACAGATCTATGCTGTGCATAATCCTATGCTACATAAATCTTATAGGTCATGTGATCTAGCAGCCATATTGCTTTTTGCGACAAATTTCGGTAACCGCTAGAAAATCTTCTTCTCCAGAACCGCTTATGTTACAGCTGTGAAACTTGCTGTGTGTACTGATGTACTGACCTAGAATAATGTTTGTTCAAGAGAAGTGATTTAGTCACATGATCTAGCTGCCATTTTGAAATATGCAAAACATTTTAAACATCTTCTTCTCTGCAACTGCTAAGTGCAATGAAGCGCAATTTTGCAAATGTGCTCTTTGCAAGATCCTCTACCAAGTTTGTTCAAACTGTGAATTTTCCATAATCAACATGGCTGCTATGAGACATTCGCCTTTTTATCGCTGTTTAATTGCATAAATTTGCACCTTATGCATTATGTTTACACTATTTAACTATATTACAGTGTAGCAGACACATAAGTTCACATATTCATGATCCCTAAAGGCAATATTGCAGTAAAAATTCGCACTGCGCAGTCGCCTTCGTGAAATAAATCATTTGCAAATTTTCATAAAACTTCTGCAAATTGTAGAGGTCTATAGTGAGCACTAGTATGTACAATTCGAAAGCCATACAATGCATAGCTTGGCGGCCATTTTGTTTCGTATGCACTGTTTTTAAAAACTATAAAAATCTTCTTCTCCGAAACCGCTTATGGCACAGACTTGAAATTTTGTTTACAGAGTTATCTTATGACTAACATTCAAATTTGTTCAAGAGAAGTTGATAGGTCATGTGGTTTGGCAGCCATTTTTAATTGTTCAAAAATGCTTAACGATATTTTAAAATTAATAATAAAACAAAAACCGTTTTACAAAAATGCTTTATTTTTGCCATGTTTATTGACATCTATGGTGACAATTATTGTGCATAATATGGAAGCTGTATATCATATGATCTAGCAGCCATTTTGTTTTATGCAAAAATTTCGAAAATCTATTTTCTCTGCAACTGCTTATGCTAGAACTGTGAAACTTGCTGGATAACCTTATATTGTAACCTAGAGTCACAGTTGTTCATGTTGAAGGAATTGGTCACAAGCTTTGGCAGCCATATTGGTTTACGCGAAAAATTCGAAAATGTGTTTTCTTTCCAACCGCTTATGTTAAAGCTGTGAAATTTGCTGTGTAACCATATATTGTCACCTAGAGTTACATCTGATCGTGATGAAAGTATTGGTCATATGGTGGGGCAGCCATCTTGAAAAATGCAAAAATTTTGAAAATGTTTTTTCTTTCCAACTGCTAATGTTAGAATTGTAAAAATTTGCGACAAATATGATATGATCTAGCAGCCATTTTGTTTTATGCGAAAATTTCACAAATCTATTTTCTCTGCAACTGCTTATTTTAGAACTGTGAAACTAGCTGTATAACCTTATATTGTGATAACTCAAAAACTCATGAAACTTGGCACAATGCTACAGATCTATGCTGTGCATAATCCTATGCTACATAAATCTTATAGGTCATGTGATCTAGCAGCCATATTGCTTTTTGCGACAAATTTCGGTAACCGCTAGAAAATCTTCTTCTCCAGAACCGCATATGTTACAGCTGTGAAACTTGCTGTGTGTACTGATGTACTGACCTAGAATAATGTTTGTTCAAGAGAAGTGATTTAGTCACATGATCTAGCTGCCATTTTGAAATATGCAAAACATTTTAAACATCTTCTTCTCTGCAACTGCTAAGTGCAATGAAGCGCAATTTTGCAAATGTGCTCTTTGCAAGATCCTCTACCAAGTTTGTTCAAACTGTGAATTTTCCATAATCAACATGGCTGCTATGAGACATTCGCCTTTTTATCGCTGTTTAATTGCATAAATTTGCACCTTATGCATTATGTTTACACTATTTAACTATATTACAGTGTAGCAGACACATAAGTTCACATATTCATGATCCCTAAAGGCAATATTGCAGTAAAAATTCGCACTGCGCAGTCGCCTTCGTGAAATAAATCATTTGCAAATTTTCATAAAACTTCTGCAAATTGTAGAGGTCTATAGTGAGCACTAGTATGTACAATTCGAAAGCCATACAATGCATAGCTTGGCGGCCATTTTGTTTCGTATGCACTGTTTTTAAAAACTATAAAAATCTTCTTCTCCGAAACCGCTTATGGCACAGACTTGAAATTTTGTTTACAGAGTTATCTTATGACTAACATTCAAATTTGTTCAAGAGAAGTTGATAGGTCATGTGGTTTGGCAGCCATTTTTAATTGTTCAAAAATGCTTAACGATATTTTAAAATTAATAATAAAACAAAAACCGTTTTACAAAAATGCTTTATTTTTGCCATGTTTATTGACATCTATGGTGACAATTATTGTGCATAATATGGAAGCTGTATATCATATGATCTAGCAGCCATTTTGTTTTATGCAAAAATTTCGAAAATCTATTTTCTCTGCAACTGCTTATGCTAGAACTGTGAAACTTGCTGTATAACCTTATATTGTAACCTAGAGTCACAGTTGTTCATGTTGAAGGAATTGGTCACAAGCTTTGGCAGCCATATTGGTTTACGCGAAAAATTCGAAAATGTGTTTTCTTTCCAACCGCTTATGTTAAAGCTGTGAAATTTGCTGTGTAACCATATATTGTCACCTAGAGTTACATCTGATCGTGATGAAAGTATTGGTCATATGGTGGGGCAGCCATCTTGAAAAATGCAAAAATTTTGAAAATGTTTTTTCTTTCCAACTGCTAATGTTAGAATTGTAAAAACTTCTATAAAGCTTTATGTTGTGACTTAGCTGCTTGTATGCCATTGCAATGTCGATGCGCATGGCCACCTCTATTGCTGCTTGCAGCTATATTTATTATTATTCTTTTTATTCCGCCAAGCTTTGTATTCAATTGCCCATAACTGCTTAACTGTTTTTGCAAATCTCTTAAAATCAGGTATGCTGGTACAGCCTATTGCTGTGCTACATCTCATGCAAAATTGAACTCATAGGTCACATGCTCTGGCAGCCATATTGCTTTTTGTGACAAATTTCGACAAACGCTTAAAAATCTTTAGCTCTGGAACTGCTTATGTTACAACTTTGAAACTTGCTGTGCTTAGCGCTACTATGACCTGAAATTGCTATTGCTCAAGAGAAGTGCCTTGGTCACATGATGTGGCAGCCATCTTGCATTTTGCAAAAATATTCAAACATC
Source organism: Bombina bombina (assembly GCF_027579735.1). Lineage (NCBI taxonomy): Eukaryota > Metazoa > Chordata > Amphibia > Anura > Bombinatoridae > Bombina > Bombina bombina. The sequence continues at coordinate 1,151,209,384 of NC_069500.1, read as the reverse complement.
TTCTTCTCCTAAACCGCTTAGTGCAATGACGCGCAATTTTGCACATATGCTCCTTGCAAGGTCCTCTACCAAGTTTGTTCAAACTGTGATTTTTCCATAATCAACATGGCTGCTGTGAGACATTAACTTTTTATCGCCATTTAATTGCGTAATTTTGCACTTTATACATTAGTTTTACAATATTTAACAATATTACAGTGTAATAGACACATGATTACACATAGTCATAACCCTTAAAGACAATATTGCAGTTAAAATTTGCATTGCGCAATCGCCTTCGTGAAATAAAACATTTGCAAATTTTCATGAAACTTCTGTAAATTGTAGAGGTCTATAGTGAGCATTAGTATGTGCAATTTGAAAGCAATACATTGCATAGCTTGGCGGCAATTTTGTTTTGTATGCGCCATTTTTAAAAACTACAAAAATCTTATGGGACAGACTTGAAATTTTGTTTATAGAGTTATCTTATGACTAACATTCAGATTTGTTCAAGAGAAGTTGATACGTCATGTGGTTTGGCAGCCATTTTGAATTGTTCAAAATTGCTTAACGATATATTTAAATTAATAATAAAACAAAAACCGTTTTACAAAAATGCTTTATTTTTGCCATGTTTATTGACATCTATAGTGAGCACTATTGTGCGTAATATGGAGGCTGTATATCTTACGATCGGGCAGCCATTTTGGTTTACGCGAAAATTTCGAAAGTCTATTTTCTCTGCAACCGCTTACGTAAGAACTGTGAAATTTGCTGTACATTCTTATATTGTTACCTAGATTCTTAATTGCTCATTAGGAGAGAATCAGTCACATGATGCGGCAGCAATATCGGTTTTATGTTTATCGTAATTATTTGTAATTCAATACTTCCTCTTTTGAGTCAATTGCTCACAAAACACAAATTACTTATGCTAAACTCTTGAAATCAGGTATGCTGGTACAACCTATTGCAGTGCTACATCTCGTGCAATATTGAACTCATAGGTCATAAGGTTACGCAGCCATATTGTTTTTTGCGACAAATTTCGAGAACTGCTTAATAATCTTTAGCTCTGGAACTGCTTATGTTGCAACTTTGAAACTTGCTGTGCTTAGTGATGCTATGACCTAGATTTTCCATTGCTCAACAGAAGTGACTTGGTCATATGATGTAGCAACCATCTTGCATTTTGCGAAAATCTTTAAACAACTTCTTCTCTTAAACCGCTTAGTGCAATGAAGCGCAATTTTGCACGTATGCACCTTGAAAGATCCTCTACCAAGATTGTTAAAATTGCGATTTTTCCATAATCAACATGGCTGCTGTGAGACATTAACCTTTTTATCGCCATTTAATTGCGTAATTTTGCACTTTATACATTAGTTTTACAATATTTAACAATATTACAGTGTAATAGACACACGATTACACATAGTCATAACCCTTAAAGACAATATTGCAGTTAAAAGTCGCATTGCGCAGTCGCCATCGTGGAATAAAACATTTGAAAATTTTCATGAAACTTCTGCAAATTGTAGAGGTCTATAGTGAGCATTAGTATGTGCAATTTGAAAGCCATACATTGCACTTTATGCATTATGTTTACACTATTTAACTATATTACTATATTACAGTGTAGCAGACATATGAGTACACATAGTCATGACCCCTAAAGGCAATATTGCAGTAAAAATTCGCACTGCGCAGTCGCCTTCGTGAAATAAAAAATTTGCAAATTTTCATAAAACTTCTGCAAATTGTAGAGGTCTATAGTGAGCATTAGTATGTGCAATTTGAAAGCCATACAATGCATAGCTTGGTGGCCATTTTGTTTCGTATGAGCATTTTTAAAAAACTACAAAAATCTTCTTCTCCGAAACCGCTCATGGCACAGACTTGAAATTTTGTTTACAGAGTTATCTTATGACTAACATTCAGATTTGTTCAAGAGAAGTTGATAGGTCATGTGGTTTGGCAGCCATTTTGAATTGTCCAAAAACGCTTAACGATATTTTTAAATTAATAATAAAACAAAAACCATTTTACAAAAATGCTTTATTTTTGCCAAGTTTATTGAGATCTATGGTGACAATTATTGTGCATAATATGGAGGCTGAATATCATATGATCTGGCAGTCATTTTGTTTTATGCGAATATTTCGAAAATCTATTTTCTCTGCAACTGCTTATGTTAGAACTGTGAAACTTGCTGTATAACCTTATATTGTAACCTAGAGTCACAGTTGTTCATGTTGAAGGAATTGGTCCCAAGCTGTGGCAGCCATATTGGTTTACGCGAAAATTTTGAAAATGTGTTTTCTTTTCAACCGCTTATGTTAAAGCTGTGAAATTTGCTGTGTAACCATATATTGTCACCTAGAGTTACATCTGATCGTGATGAAAGTATTGGTCATATGGTGGGGCAGCCATCTTGAAAAATGCAAAAATTTCGAAAATGTGTTTTCTTTCCAACTGCTAATGTTAGAATTATAAAAAAATCTATAAAGCTATATATTGTGACTTAGCTGCTTGTATGCCATTGCAATGTCGATGCGCATGGCCACCTCTATCGCTGCTTGCAGCTATATTTATTATTATTATTATTATTATTTTTGTATTATTATTATTATTATTATTATTATTATTCCGCCACTTTTTCTATTGCCCATAACTTTTGAACTGCTAAAGCAAAGCTCTTGAAATCTGGTATGCTAGTACAGCCTATTGCTCTGCTACATCTCATGCAATATTGAACTCATAGGTCATAAGGTTATGCAGCCATATTGCTTTTTGCAACAAATTTCTATAAAGGCTTAATAATCTTTATCTCCGGAACTGCTAATGTTACAACTTTGAAACTTGCTGTGCTCAGTGCTGCTATGAACTAGATTTGCCATTGCTCAACAGAAGTGCCTTGGTCACATGATGTAGCAGCCATCTTGCATTTTGCGAAAATCTTTAAACTTATTTTTCTCTTAAACCGCTTAGTGCAATAAAGCGCAATTTTGCACATATGCTCCTTGCAAGGTCCTCTACCAAGTTTGTTAAAATTGCGATTTTTCCATAATCAACATGGCTTCTGTGAGACATTAACCTTTTTATCACCATTTAATTGCATAATTTTGCACTTTATACACTAGTTTTACAATATTTAACAATATTACAGTGTAATAGACACATGATTACACATAGTCATAACCCTTAAAGACAATATTGCAGTTAAAATTTGCATTGCTATAAAAATCTTCTTCTCCGAAACCGCTTATAGGAGAGACTTGAAATTTTGTTTATAGAGTTATCTTATGACTAACATTCAGATTTGTTCAAGAGAAGTTGATACGTCATGTGGTTTGGCAGCCATTTTGAATTGTTCAAAAACGCTTAACGATATTTTTAAATTATTAATAAAACAACAACCGTTTTACAAAAATGCTTTATTTTTGCCATGTGTATTGACATCTATATTGAGAACTAATGTGCATAATATGGAGGCTTTATATTATATGATCTGGCAGCCATTTTGTTTTACCCGAAAATTTCGAAAATCTATTTTCTCTGCAACCACTTATGTTAGAACTGTGAAACTTGCTGTATAACCTTATATTGTGACCTAGATACACAGTTGTTCATGTTGATGGAATTAGTTACAAGCTGTGGCAGCCATATTGATTTACGTGAAAATTTTGAAAATGTGATTTCTTTGCAACCGCATATTTTAAATCTTTGAAATTTGCTGTATAGCTATATATTGTGTCTTAGCAGCTTGTATGCCATTGCAAAGTCGATGCGCATGGCCACCTCTATCGCTGCTTGCAGCTATATTTAGGTGGCCAAGCACTATAGTGCTGGACACCTATTGTTTTTGCTCAGATTATTATTATTATTTTTATTATTATTATTATTATTATTATTTTTCCGACGTTTTTTTCAAATGCTTATAATAACAACAGCATAACTCAAAAACTCATGAAACTTGGAACAGTGCTAGAGATCTATGCTGTACATAATCCTATGCAATATAAATCTCATAGGTCATGTGATCTAGCAGCCATATTGTTTTTTGTGACAAATTTTGACAAACGCTTGAAAATCTTCTTCTCTGGAACCGCTTATGTTACAGTTGTGAAACTTGCTGTGTGTACTGCTGTACTGACCTACAATAAAGTTTGTTCAAGAGAAGTGAGTTGGTCACATGATTTAGCTGCCATTTTGAAATGTGCGAAAATCTTTAAACATCTTCTTCTCTGAAACCGCTAAGTGCAATGAAGCGCAATTTTGCACATATACTCTTTGCGAGGTCATCTACCAAGTTTGTTAAAACTGCAAATTTTCCATAATCAACATGGCTGCTATGAGCGATTCGCCTTTTTATCGCTGTTTAATTGCGTAAATTTGTACTTTATGCATTATATTTACACTATTTAACTATATTACAGTGCAGCAGACACATAATTACACATAGTCATGCCACCTAAAGGCAATATTGCAGGTAAAATTTGCATAGCGCAGTCGCCTTCGTGAAATAAAACATTTGCAAATTTTCATGAAACTTCTGCAAATTGTAGAGGTCTATAGTGAACATTAGTATGTGCAATTTGAAAGCCATACATTGCATAGCTTTGCAGCCATTTTGTTTCGAATGCGCTGTTTTTAAAAACTACAAAAATCTTCTTCTCCGAAATTGCTTATGGCACAGACTTGAAATTTTGTTTATCGAGTTATCTTATGACTAACATTCAGATTTGTTCAAGAGAAGTTGATACGTCATGTGGTTTGGCAGCCATTTTGAATTGTTCAAAAACGCTTAACGATATTTTTAAATTATTAATAAAACAACAACCGTTTTACAAAAATGCTTTATTTTTGCCATGTGTATTGACATCTATATTGAGAACTAATGTGCATAATATGGAGGCTTTATATTATATGATCTGGCAGCCATTTTGTTTTACCCGAAAATTTCGAAAATCTATTTTCTCTGCAACCACTTATGTTAGAACTGTGAAACTTGCTGTATAACCTTATATTGTGACCTAGATACACAGTTGTTCATGTTGATGGAATTAGTTACAAGCTGTGGCAGCCATATTGATTTACGTGAAAATTTTGAAAATGTGATTTCTTTGCAACCGCATATTTTAAATCTTTGAAATTTGCTGTATAGCTATATATTGTGTCTTAGCAGCTTGTATGCCATTGCAAAGTCGATGCGCATGGCCACCTCTATCGCTGCTTGCAGCTATATTTAGGTGGCCAAGCACTATAGTGCTGGACACCTATTGTTTTTGCTCAGATTATTATTATTATTTTTATTATTATTATTATTATTATTATTATTATTATTATTTTTCTGACGTTTTTTTCAAATGCTTATAATAACAACAGCATAACTCAAAAACTCATGAAACTTGGAACAGTGCTAGAGATCTATGCTGTACATAATCCTATGCAATATAAATCTCATAGGTCATGTGATCTAGCAGCCATATTGTTTTTTGTGACAAATTTTGACAAACGCTTGAAAATCTTCTTCTCTGGAACCGCTTATGTTACAGTTGTGAAACTTGCTGTGTGTACTGCTGTACTGACCTACAATAAAGTTTGTTCAAGAGAAGTGATTTGGTCACATGATTTAGCTGCCATTTTGAAATGTGCGAAAATCTTTAAACATCTTCTTCTCTGAAACCGCTAAGTGCAATGAAGCGCAATTTTGCACATATACTCTTTGCGAGGTCATCTACCAAGTTTGTTAAAACTGCAAATTTTCCATAATCAACATGGCTGCTATGAGCGATTCGCCTTTTTATCGCTGTTTAATTGCGTAAATTTGTACTTTATGCATTATATTTACACTATTTAACTATATTACAGTGCAGCAGACACATAATTACACATAGTCATGCCACCTAAAGGCAATATTGCAGGTAAAATTTGCATAGCGCAGTCGCCTTCGTGAAATAAAACATTTGCAAATTTTCATGAAACTTCTGCAAATTGTAGAGGTCTATAGTGAACATTAGTATGTGCAATTTGAAAGCCATACATTGCATAGCTTTGCAGCCATTTTGTTTCGAATGCGCTGTTTTTAAAAACTACAAAAATCTTCTTCTCCGAAATTGCTTATGGCACAGACTTGAAATTTTGTTTATCGAGTTATCTTATGACTAACATTCAGATTTGTTCAAGAGAAGTTGATACGTCATATTGTTTGGCAGCCATTTTGAATTGTTCAAAAATGCTTAACAATATTTTTAAATTAATAATAAAACAAAAACCGTTTTACCAAAATGCTTTATTTTTGCCATGCTTATTGACATCTGTGGTGTCAACTATTGTGCATAATATGGAGACTGTATATCATATATTCTGGCAGCCATTTTGTTTTTTGCGAAAATTTCGAAAATCTATTTTCTCTGCAACCACTTATGTTAGAACTGTGAAACTTTATGTATAACCTTATATTGTGAAATACAGTTACATCTGTTCATGTTGAAAGTATTGGTCACATGGTATGGCCGCCATCTTGAATAGCGCAAAAACTTCGAAAATGTGTTTTCTTTGCAACCGCTTATGTTAAAGCTTTGAAATTGGCTGTTTAACCATATAATGTGACCTAGATTTACATCTGTTCATGCTGAAAGTATTGGTCATATAGTGTGGCAGCCATCTTTAAAAACGCAATAATTTCAAAAATGTGTTTTCTATCCAACTGTTTATCTTAGAACTGCAAAAACGTGCTTTATAGCTATTTTTGTGACTTAGCTGCTTGTATGCCATTGCATAGGCAATGCGCTTGGCCACCTCTATTGCTGCTTGCAGCTATATTTAGGTGGCCAAGCACTATAGTGCTGGACACCTATTGTTTTTGCTCAGATTATTATTATTATTATTATTATTATTTTTATTATTATTATTATTAGGTGGCCATGCAACGAAGTTGCAGGACAACCTATTGTTATTGTCAAGATTATTATTATTTTTTTTTATTATTATTATTATTATTCCGCCACTTATTCAAATGCTTATAAAAACAACAGCATAACTCTAAAACTCATGAAACTTGGCATTATGCTACAGATCTATGCTGTGCATAATCCTATGCAAAACAAATCTCATAGGTCATGTGATCTAGCAGCCATATTGCTTTTTGCGACAAATTTCGACAACCGCTTGAAAATCTTCTTCTCCAGAACCGCTTATGTTACAGCTGTAAAACTTGCTGTGTGTACTGCTGTACTGACCTATAATAAAGTTTGTTCAAGAGAAGTGATTTAGTCACATGACCTAGCTGCCATTTTGAATTGTGCGAAAATCTTTAAACATCTTCTTCTCTGCAACTGCGAAGTGCAATGAAGCACAATTTTGCACATGTGCTCCTTGCAAGGTCCTCTACCAAGTTTGTTCAAACTACGAATTTTCCATAATCAACATGGCTGCTATGAGCCATTCGCCTTTTTATCGCTGTTTAATTGCGTAAATTTGCACTTTATGCATTATGTTTACACTATTTAACTATATTACAGTGTAGCAGACATATGAGTACACATAGTCATGACCCCTAAAGGCAATATTGCAGTAAAAATTTGCACTGTGCAGTCGCTTTCATGAAATAAAACATTTGCAAATTTTCATAAAACTTCTGCAAATTGTAGAGGTCTATAGTGAGCATTAGTATGTGCAATTTGAAAGCCATACAATGCATAGCTTGGTAGCCATTTTGTTTCGTATGCGCATTTTTAAAAAACTACAAAAATCTTCTTCTCCGAAACCGCTCATGGCACAGACTTGAAATTTTGTTTACAGAGTTATCTTATGACTAACATTCAGATTTGTTCAAGAGAAGTTGATAGGTCATGTGGTTTGGCAGCCATTTTGAATTGTTCAAAAACGCTTAACGATATTTTTACAAAAATGCTTTATTTTTGCCATGTTTATTGAGATCTATGGTGACAATTATTGTGCATAATATGGAGGCTGAATATCATATGATCTGGCAGCCATTTTGTTTCATGCGAATATTTCGAAAATCTATTTTCTCTGCAACTGCTTATGTTAGAACTGTGAAACTTGCTGTATAACCTTATATTGTGACCTAGAGTCACATTTGTTCATGTTGAAGGAATTGGTCCCAAGCTGTGGCAGCCATATTGGTTTACGCGAAAATTTTGAAAATGTGTTTTCTTTTCAACCGCTTATGTTAAAGCTGTGAAATTTGCTATATAACCATATATTGTCACCTAGAGTTACATCTGATCGTGATGAAAGAATTGGTCATATGGTGGGGCAGCCATCTTGAAAAACGCAAAAATTTCGAAAATGTGCTTTCTTTCCAACTGCTAATGTTAGAATTGTAAAAAATTCTATAAAGCTCTATATTGTGACTTAGCTGCTTGTATTCCATTGCAATGTCGATGCGCATGGCCACCTCTATCGCTGCTTGCAGCTATATTTATTATTATTATTATTATTATTATTTTTCCGCCGTTTTTTTTCAAATGCTTATAATAACAACAGCATAACTCAAAAACTCATGAAACTTGGCACAGTGCTAGAGATCTATGCTGTGCATAATCTTGTGCAATATAAATCTTATAGGTCATGTGATCTAGCAGCCATATTGTTTTTTGCGACAAATTTTGACAAATGCTTGAAAATCTTCTTCTCTGGAACCGCTTATGTTACAGTTGTGAAACTTGCTGTGTGTACTTCTGTACTGATCTAGAATAAAGTTTGTTCAAGAGAAGTGATTTGGTCACATGATCTAGCTGCCATTTTGAAATGAGCGAAAATCTTTAAACATCTTCTTCTCTGAAACCGCTAAGTGCAATAAAACGCAATTTTGCACATGTACTCTTTGCGAGGTCATCTACCAAGATTGTTAAAACTGCAAATTTTCCATAATCAACATGGCTGCTATGAGCGATTCTCCTTTTTATCGTTGTATAATTGCGTAAATTTGCACTGTATGCATTATATTTACCCTATTTAACTATATTACAGTGCAGCAGACACATGATTATACACAGCTATGACCCCTAAAGGCAATATTGCAGGTAAAATTCACACTGCGCAGTCGCCTTCGTGAAATAAAACATTTGCAAATTTTCATGAAACTTCTGCAAATTGTAGAGGTCTATATTGAGCATTAGTATGTGCAATTTGAAAGCCATACATTGCATAGCTTGGTGGCCATTTTGTTTCGAATGCGCTGTTTTTCAAAACTACAAAAATCTTCATCTCCGAAACCGCTTATGGCACAGACTTTTTTTTAAAATTTTGTTTACAGAGTTATCTTATGACTAACATTCAGATTTGTTCAAGAGAAGTTGATACGTCATGTGGTTTGGCAGCCATTTTGAATTGTTCAAAAACGCTTAACAATATTTTTAAATTAATAATAAAACAAAAACCGTTTTACCAAAATGATTTATTTTTGCCATGCTTATTGAAATCTATGGTGACAACTATTGTGCATAATATGGAGACTATATATCATATATTCTGGCAGCCATTTTGTTTTTTGCGAAAATTTCGAAAATCTATTTTCTCTGCAACCACTTATGTTGGAACTGTGAAACTTTATGTATAACCTTATATTTTGACATACAGTTACATCTGTTCATGTTGAAAGTATTGGTCACATGGTATGGCCGCCATCTTGAATAACGCAAAAACTAGAGTTATCTTATGACTAACATTCAGATTTGTTCAAGAGAAGTTGATACGTCATGTGGTTTGGCAGCCATTTTGAATTGTTCAAAAATGCTTAACAATATTTTTAAATTAATAATAAAACAAAAAAACATTTTACCAAAATGATTTATTTTTGCCATGATTATTGACATCTATGGTGACAACTATTGTGCATAATATGGAGACCGTATATCATATATTCTGGCAGCCATTTTGTTTTTTGCGAAAATTTTGAAAATCTATTTTCTCTGCAACCACTTATTTTAGAACTGTGAAACTGTATGTATAACCTTATATTGTGACATACAGTTACATCTGTTCATGTTGAAAGTATTGGTCACATGGTATGGCCGCCATCTTGAATAATGCAAAAACTTTGAAAATGTGTTTTCTTTCCAACCGCTTATGTTAAAGCTGTGAAATTTGCTGTATAACCAAATAATGTGACCTAGAGTTACATCTGTGCATGCTTAAAGTATTGACCATATAGTGTGGCAGCCATCTTTAAAAACGCAATAATTTAAAAAATGTGTTTTCTTTCCAACTGTTTAACTTAGAACTGCAAAAACTTGCTTTATAGATATATATTGTGACTTAGTTGCTTGTATGCCATTGCATAGGCAATGAGCTTGGCCACCTCTATTGCTGCTTGCAGCTATATTTAGGTGGCCATGCAACGAAGTTGCAGGACAACCTATTGTTATTGTCAGGATTATTATTATTATTATTATTATTATTATTATTATTATTATTTTTATTATTATTATTCCGCCAAACTTATTCTATTGCCTATAACTCTTGAACTGCTAAAGCAAAGCTCTTGAAATCAGGTATGCTGGTACAGCCTATTGCTCTGCTACATCTCATGCAATATTGAACTCAAAGGTCATAAGGTTACGCAGCCATATTGTTTTTGAACTGCTTAATAATCTTTATCTCTGGAACTGCTTATGTTACAGTTTTGAAACTTGCTGTGCTCAGTGCTGCTATGACCTAGATTTGCCATTGCTCAACAGAAGTGCATTAGTCACATGATGTAGCAGCCATCTTGGATTTTGCGAAAATCTTTAAACATCTTCTTCTCTTAAACCGCTTAGTGCAATAAAGCGCAATTTTGCACATAGGCTCATTGCAAGGTCATCTACCAAGTTTGTTAAAATTGCGATTTTTCCATAATCAACATGGCTGCTGTGAGACATTAACCTTTTTATCGCCATTTAATTGCGTAAATTTTGCACTTTATACATTAGTTTTACAATATTTAACAATATTACAGTGTAATAGACACATGATTACACATAGTCATAACCCTTAAAGACAATATTGCAGTTAAAATTCGCATTGCGCAGTCGCCTTCGTGAAATAAAACATTTGCAAATTTTCATGAAACTTATGCACATTGTAGAGGTCTATAGTGAGCATAAGTATGTGGATTTTGAAAGCCATACATTGCATAGCTTGGCGGCCATTTTGTTTCGTATGCGCCATTTTTAAAAACTAAAAAAATCTTCTTCTCCGAAACCGCTTATGGGACAGACTTGAAATTTTGTTTATAGAGTTATCTTATGACTAACATTCAGATTTGTTCAAGAGAAGTTGATATGTCGTGTTGTTTGGCAGCCATTTTGAATTGTTCAAAAACGCTTAACGATATTATTAAACTAATAATAAAATAAAAACCATTTTACAAAAATGCTTTATTTTTGCCATGTTTATTGACATCTATGGTGACAATTATTGTGCATAATATGGAGGCTGTATATCATATGATCTGGCAGCCATTTTGTTTTATGCAAATATTTTGAAAATCTATTTTCTCTGCAACTGCTTATGTTAGAACTGTGAAGCTTGCTGTATAACCTTATATTGTGACCTAGAGTCACAGTTGTTCATGTTTAAGAAATTGGTCACAAGCTGTGGCAGCCATATTGGTTTACGCGAAAATTTCGAAAACATGTTTTCTTTCCAACCGCTTATGTTAAAGCTGTGAAATTTGCTGTATAACCATATATTGTCACCTAGAGTTACATCTGATCATGATGAAAGTATTGGTCATATAGTGGGGCAGCCATCTTGAAAAACGCAAAAATTTTGAAAATGTGTTATCTTTGCAACTGCTAATGTTAGAATTGTAAAAACTTCTATAAAGCTTTATTTTGTGACTTAGCTGCTTGTATGTCATTGCAATGTCGATGCGCATGGCCACCTCTATCGCTGCTTGCAGCTATATTGTTATTTGTTATTGCTTGTATCATTAAAATTATTTTTCCGCCGTTTTTTTCAAATGCTTATAATTACTACAGCATAACTCATAAACTCATGAAACTTGGCACAGTGCTAGAGATCTATGCTATGCATATTCCTATGCAACATAAATCTCATAGGTCATGTGATCTAGCAGCCATATTGCTTTTTGCAACAAATTTCGAGAACCGCTTGAAAATCTTCTTCTCCAGATCCGCTTATGTTACAGCTGTGAAACTTTCTGTGTGTACTGCTGTACTGACCGAGAATAAAGTTTGTTCAAGAGAAGTGATTTAGTCACATGACCTAGCTGCCATTTTGAAATGTGTGAAAATTTTTAAACATCTTCTTCTCTGCAACCGCTAAGTGCAATGAAACGCAATTTTGCACATCTGCTCCTTGTAAGGTCTTCTACCAAGTTTGTTCAAACTGCAAATTTTCCATAATCAACATGGCTGCTATGAGCCATTTGCCTTTTTATTGCTGTTTAATTGCGTAAATTTGCACTTTAAGCATTATGTTTACACTATTTTACTATATCACAGTGTAGCAGACACATGAGTACGCATAGTCATGACCCCTAAAGGCAATATTGCAGTAACAATTCGCACTGCGCAGTCGCCTTTGTGAAATAAAATATTTGCAATTTTTTATAAAACTTCGGCAAATTGTAGAGGTCTATAGTGAGCATTAGTATGTGCAATTTGAAAGCCATACATTGCATTGCTTGGCAGCCATTTTGTCTCATATGCACTGTTTTTAAAAACTATAAAAATCTTCTTCTCCGAAACCGCTTAAGGCCCACACTTGAAATTTTGTTTACAGAGTTATCTTATGACTAACATTCAGATTTGTTCAAGAGAAGTTGATAGGTCATGTGGTTTGGCAGCCATTTTGAATTGTTCAAAAACGCTTAACGATATTTTTAAAATGATAATGAAACAAAAATTCTTTATTTTTGCCATGTTTATTAACATCTATGGTAACAATGATTGTGCATAATATGGAGGCTGTATATCATATGCTCTGGCAGCCATTTTGTTTTATGCGAATATTTCGAAAATCTATTTTCTCTGCAACTGCTTATGTTAGAACTGTGAAACTTGCTGTATAACCTTATATTGTGACCTAGAGTCACAGTTGTTCATGTTGAAGGAATTGGTCACAAGCTGTGGCAGCCATATTGGTTTACATGAAAATTTTGAAAACGTGTTTTCTTTCCAACCGCTTATGTTAAAGCTGTGAAATTTGCTGTAAAACAATATCTTGTAACCTAGAGTTACATCTGATCGTGATGAAAGTAGTCATATGGGGGGACAGCCATCTTGAAAAATGCAAACATTTTGAAAATGTGTTTTGTTTCCAACTGCTAATGTTAGAATTGTAAAAACATCTATAAAGCTTTATATTGTGACTTAGCTGCTTGTATGCCATTGCAATGTTGATGCGCATGGCCACCTCTATCGCTGCTTGCAGCTATATTATTATTTGTTATTGCTTGTATTATTAAAATTATTTTTCCGCCGTTTTTTTCAAATGCTTATAATAACCACAGCATAACTCAAAAACTCATGAAACTTGGCACAATGCTAGAGATCTATGTTGTGCATAATCCTATGCCACATAGATCTCATAGGTCATGTGATCTAGCAGCCATATTGCTAGACCATAATCAACTTGGCTGCTATGAGCCATTCGCCTTTTTATCGCTGTTTAATTGCGTAAATTTGCACCTTATGCATTATGTTTACACTATTTAACTATATTTATTATTATTTTTTTATTATTATTATTATTATTATTAGGTGGCCATGCAACGAAGTTGCAGGACAACCTATTGTTATTGTGAAGATTATTATTATTTTTTTTTTTATTATTATTATTATTATTATTATTATTCCGCCACTTATTCAAATGCTTATAAAAACAACAGCATAACTCAAAAACTCATGAAACTTGGCACTATGCTAAAGATCTATGCTGTGCATAATCCTAAGCAAAATAAATCTCATAGGTCATGTGATCTAGCAGCCATATTGCTTTTTGCGACAAATTTCGACAACCGCTTGAAAATCTTCTTCTCCAGAACCGCTTATGTTACAGCTGTGAAACTTGCTGTGTGTACTGCTGTACTGACCTAGAATAAAGTTTGTTCAAGAGAAGTGATTTAGTCACATGACCTAGCTGCCATTTTGAATTGTGCGAAAATCTTTAAACATCTTCTTCTCTGCAACCGCTAAGTGCAATGAAGCGCAATTTTGCACATGTGCTCCTTGCAAGGTCCTCTACCAAATTTGTTCAAACTGTGAATTTTCCATAATCAACATGGCTGCTATGAGCCATTCGCCTTTTTATCACTGTTTAATTGCGTAAATTTGCACTTTATGCATTATGTTTACACTATTTAACTATATTACAGTGTAGCAGACTCATGAGTATACATATTCATGACCCCTAAAGGCAATATTGCAGTAAAAATTTACACTGCGCAGTCGCCTTCGTGAAATAAAACATTTGCAAATTTTCATAAAACTTCTGCAAATTGTAGAGGTCTATAGTGAGCATTAGTATGTGCAATTTGAAAGCCATACAATGCATAGCTTGGCGGCAATTTTGTTTCGTATGCGCGTTTTTTAAAAACTACAAAAATCTTCTTCTCCGAAACCACTTATAGCACAGACTTGAAATTTTATTTACAGAGTTATCTTATGACTAACATTCAGATTTGTTCAAGAGAAGTTGATATGTCATGTGGTTTGGCAGCCATTTTGAATTGTTCAAAAACGCTTAACGATATTTTTAAATTAATAATAAAACAAAAACCGTTTTACAAAAATGTTTTATTTTTGCCATGTTTATTGAGATCTATGGTGACAATTACTGTGCATAATATGGAGGCTGTATATCAAATGATCTGGCAGCCATTTTGTTTTATGCGAATATTTCGAAAATCTATTTTCTCTGCAACTGCTTATGTTAGAACTGTGAAACTTGCTATATAACCTTATATTGTGACCTAGAGTCACAGTTGTTCATGTTGAAGGAATTGGTCACAAGCTGTGGCAGCCATATTGGTTTACGAGAAAATTTCGAAAATGTGTTTTCTTTCCAACCACTTATGTTAAAGCTGTGAAATTTGCTGTATAACCATATATTGTCTCCTAGAGTTACATCTGATCGTGATGAAAGTATTAATCATATGGTGGGGCAGCCATATTGAAAAACGCAAAATTTCGAAAACGTGTTTTCTTTCCAACTGCTAATGTTAGAATTGTAAAAACTTCTATAAAGCTTTATATTGTGACTTAGCTTCTTGTATGTCATTGCAATGTCGATGCGCATGGCCACCTCTATCGCTGCTTGCAGCTATATTTATTATTATTATTATTCCGCCACTTATTCAAGTGCTTATAAAAACAACAGCATAACTCAAAAACTCATGAAATTTGGCACTATGCTAAAGATCTATGCTGTGCATAATCCTATGCAAAATAAATCTCATAGGTCATGTGATCTAGCAGCCATATTGCTTTTTGCGACAAATTTTGACAACCGCTTGAAAATCTTCTTCTCCAGAACCGCTTATGTTACAGCTGTGAAACTTGCTGTGTGCACTGCTGTACTGACCTAGAATAAAGTTTGTTCAAGAGAAGTGATTTAGTCACATGACCTAGCTGCCATTTTGAATTGTGCGAAAATCTTTAAACATCTTCTTCTCTGCAACCGCTAAGTGCAATGAAGTGCAATTTTGCACATGTGCTCCTTGCAAGTTCCTCTACCAAGTTTGTTCAAACTGCGAATTTTCCATAATTAACATGGCTGCTATGAGCCATTCGCCTTTGTATCGCTGTTTAATTGCGTACATTTGCACTTTATGCATTATGATTACACTATTTAACTATATTACAGTGTAGCAGACACATGAGTACCCATAGTCATGACCCCTAAAGGCAATATTGCAGTAAAAATTTGCACTGCGCAGTCGCCTTTGTGAAATAAAACATTTGCAAATTTTCATAAAACTTCTGCAAATTGTAGAGGTCTATAGTGAGCATTAGTATGTGAAATTTGAAAGCCGTACAATGCATAGCTTGGCGGCCATTTTGTTTCGTATGCGCGTTTTTTAAAAACTACAAAAATCTTCTTCTCCGAAACCGCTTATGGCACAGACTTGAAATTTTGTTTACAGATTTATCTTATGACTAACATTCAGATTTGTTCAAGAGAAGTTGATATGTCATGTGGTTTGGCAGCCATTTTGAATTGTTCAAAAACGCTTAACGATATTTTTAAATTAATAATAAAACAAAAACCGTTTTACAAAAATGCTTTATTTTTGCCATGTTTATTGAGATCTATGGTGACAATTATTGTGCATAATATGGAGGCTGTATATAAAAAGATCTGGCAGCCATTTTGTTTTATGCAAATATTTCGAAAACCTATTTTCTCTGCAACTGCTTATGTTAGAACTGTGAAACTTGCTATATAACCTTATATTGTGACCTAGAGTCACAGTTATTCATGTTGAAGGAATTGGTCACAAGCTGTGGCAGCCATATTGGTTTACGAGAAAATTTCGAAAATGTGTTTTCTTTCCAACCGCTTATGTTAAAGCTGTGAAATTTGCTGTATAACCATATATTGTCACCTAGAGTTACATCTGATCTTGATGAAAGTATTAATCATATGGTGGCGCAGCCATCTTGAAAAACGCTAAAATTTTGAAAATGTGTTTTCTTTCCAACTGCTAATGTTACAATTGTAAAAACTTCTATAAAGCTTTATACTGTGACTTAGCTGCTTGTATGTCATTGCAATGTCAATGCGCATGGCCACCTCTATCGCTGCTTGCAGCTATATTTTAAATTGTTTTAAATAAACTTTATCTAAATGCAGGCCTGGACTGGCCATAGGGCATACTGGGCAAAAGCCCAGTGGGCCGCCCTTTATCTTAGCCACGCCCACTATTTTACTGTGCATATTGAGTGAAAATGTTTATTATACTACAGAGACTACTAACTACTTGCATACAGCGGCCGTGAGACTGAGCATCTATTTACTTGCAAGTTTGTCTCACGGTCGCTGTATGCAGTTGAGGACATGCTGCTACTGACCGGCTGAGCCTGGGTGGGAGGAGCAGCATGGGCCCATGAGATCTATAATGGCCTGGTTTGGGTGAACTGAAAAGTGACATGTTGTGTCATGTGGCCTCCCGCTCCCTCTATCACTTCTTCACAGTGTACTATAGTGCGCCCCGCATGCAGCAGCAGGAGAGAAGAGGCCGAGGGTGAGGGAGGCAACCTGCAGACACCAAGTTAGTAAGTCTTAAGTTTCATTAATTAGTGATGTGATTGATATAGCGGCAGCCAGCAGGGGCAGAACTACTAGAGCTGTGGGACCCTGGGGACCAAGCAGAGCTTCAGCTGGCAGTGGCTGCTGTTTGTATATGTCCGGCAGACCTGTCATTATTTCATACAAGTTATGACTGGAGGCTAATGCAGGCTGTAAATTTCGTATTTATTTTAAATATTCAGCCTGCCTGGGTGTTAGATTTGTTATAAGCTGCATTGCAGAACTGTACAGAGGAAAGGAAGCGCAGAGGCAGTGACACTGATGCTGAGGTTCGTCTGAGTTCAGTTTTACTTTCCTGCAGTCAGTGACTTCTTCTTCCTTCCCTCCCTGGCTCCCAGTGCGCACTGTTACATTTTAGAAGTAATAGCTGTCTGTTTTTTATGAGCTGTCAGAGCTCTCTCTGTCCGTGGTGCTGTGGGGGAGGGGCATCTTTGCTCAGTGCAGCAGAGAGAGAGGCATCCAAGTAAGAGCCGAGGGAGAAAGAAGGGAAGCCCAGCCCTGGGGAATGTCATCATATCTAGGCTGTGAGTGGGCCATAAGTTTCTTCTTTCAAGAAGCTTTTTGAACAAGTTCTTTAAGCACATTCATTGTCAAAGAGGGCTGCCTGCAGTGCACCTTCTAGCAGATATGCAGCCCTCTCTGATAGTCAAGGGGCTTAAGCTGTTTGTTTAATAAGTATATCTTTTTTTTACTGTTAAGTCTCTGCCAATAAAATTGTAATGTTCATAATATCTAAATTTTCCATTTAAAATGATGTATTTTTCATAGACTGCTACATGTGTGTGTATGTATACAGTATATTTAGATAACATTGAGCTCATGCATGTGAATTTACAATGGAGACAGCTCTGATTGGCTAAACTGCAAGTCTGTGAAAAGAACTGAAATAAGGGGGCAGTCTGCTGAGTCTTAGATACAAGGTAATTACAGAGGTAAAATGTGTATAATTATAACTGTTGTTTATGCAAAACTGGGGAATTGGTAATTAGGGGATTATCTATATTTTAAAACAACAAAAATTCTGGTGTTGACTGTCCCTTTAATAAGTGCACGTGCCTTGTCTTTGTAAAAGCCTGCACTTTATCCCTCATTGTACTGTGTGCTGGCTTTTAGAGAGAGGACAGGGCAGATATGTTGCCCCTCCCAAATCTGCCACACTATGCACTGGGCTTGTTGGCCTAGGCCATAATACGCCCCTGTGCAACCCAGTATATACATGTTTCTCTTGCTGAACCAGCACAAACAATAGCAATGTGTAGCCCTGATCCTGTACTAGTAGTTTAATCTCTCTTTAAAGGGATAGAATGGTCAAACATGAAATGTAAAAGTTATTACTGTGATTCTATGGCACACACACATATTCTGTGAGGGTCCCTTGCACCATTATTCAAACACTATTCCTGCTCAGAGAGCTGGCAGTGGTGTGTATGGTTTCTAAATAAATTATTTTTGTCATACAATCCACTCAAGGTGTGGTGTTTGAATACTGTTGCATAGACCTTCTGAGCATATGTGTGTAGTAACTTTTATTAGAAGCATTTTTGCTAATGAAAGTTTACTGCAAAATTGTAGAGAAGAAACAAGCAGAGCAGACTGACACTCGCAGTGATCAGCTCACTGGTAACATCAGTTTCCAAGGTCCCTTCACTGGTCAAGACCTCCTCACTAGCTCCTCTGTTTGTTTGCAGACCGAGTGACTGTATAGCTGAAAAAGGAATCACACTACCAATTGCAGTACTGGCTCTGAAAGATCATAGACAAACTCCCACAACTGTTATGTTGTGACCCCTGATGGGAGATTGCATACTGATTTTACCAGTGAGCTGACCACTGCAAGCGTCAGCCTGCTCTGCTAGCACCAATAATTTCAGGTGCTCATCAAATTATGTGTGCATTTCTTATCCACACTTTGTTGATTGTTTAAAAAAACAATTACACTATGAGGCGCCCCTTGTTTCTTCTCTACATTTTCTTGATCAACTTCTACACCGGTGATCTGAGTGGAGCTGCCTCTTTAAAATGCTTTTATTTCAAATTGAAATGCACCACCCATGCACATTTCATATTTTCCTTGTCATCCCTTTAAGAAGGTATATTAGCTTAAGGAGGTGCATCATGTTTGATAACCCAGATACATAAACCTCTTCCCATTAATAGAATACAACTGAATTTTTTAGATGTAAAGAAACCATTGTAATTGTTGTCATAATGATACAGAATGTGCTGTAGCTTTGGAAATGAGGAATTATTATTATTATTATTATTATTATTATTATTATTATTATTATTATATGATTCAGAAAAAGCCAAAGTAATGAAGAGTTTAAAAAAAAACTCGATCTGGTGTAAAGGTAATAGGGCACCTTCAGGATTAGCGTATACAGAAACAGAAACTATATATTACTTTCAATGGAAAAGATAAATAGCATAAACTAAATAAGGTATAAAGTACCAGATCATTTTGCATTTTGTGTTACAAGCCTTTGACAGAACACACAAGTACTTAATAAAATATTAAACTTTCTTTTACTCTAACATATACACAGTAATCTAATTATTTTAAAGCCCTGGAAAGCTAAACATACTGTAGTTTTAAATTATTAATTTTATTTTATGTTCTTTTCATTGTCGGTACTCACAGTTTTGTAATTTGAATAAAGATCTCAAACACCAGTTTATTTCTTACATACCAATTACCTGAATGAAATGAAAATACAAAACATGATTTAAATGGTTTGCTAAAAGCATAACGACAGTCTATAAATTACTTTTTATTTGTCCCTTGTGCTTTGTATAAACCTGGCAAACTTGACAATCATGCATTAGCTTGAGATTAAATTCTAAAAAAAAATGCAATAGCAAGAAAGAATTTATAATTGAAATACTAACTTGGGTAGCTTCAGATTGATGTTTTAAAAACCTTTGGACAAACTGAATTGAAAAACATATATCAAACAAAACAAGAAAAACATGTCAAATAGAATTGATATCTTTGCATGGGAATAATATATTATCACCCATTTTTTACAATGCATAAAGGATAAACACTGGAACCTTGGATTATAACTGTGAATTTTAAAATATTGTAGTTTCATTATACTATTAAAAATATTTTGCTACCAATAATTATATGAATTTAATGCACACAAATATATACTGTTTGTATGTATGTAGGTGTGTATGTATGTATTTACCATATGTATGTGTGTGTGTGTATGTATGTATGTATGTATGTATTTACCATATGTGTGTGTGTGTATGTATTTACCATATGTATGTGTGTGTGTGTGTGTGTGTGTGTGTGTGTGTGTGTATGTATGTATTTACCATATGTATGTGTGTGTGTATGTATGCATTTACCATATGTGTGTATATGTGTGTATGTATTTACCATATGTATGTGTGTGTGTGTATGTATGTATGTATTTACCATATGTATGTGTATGTGTGTATTTACCATATGTATGTGTGTGTGTGTGTGTGTGTGTGTGTATGTATGTATTTACCATATGTGTGTATATGTGTGATGTATTTACCATATGTGTGTGTGTGTGTGTGTATGTATTTACCATATTTATGTGTGTGTGTGTGTGTTTGTATGTATGTATTTACCATATGTAAGTGTGTGTGTGTGTATGTCTCCACCATCAGCAACTGTTTTTATTTGATCTGTATTATTGTAATTAGTTAAAAGTAAATGTAAGTGTTCAAAATTCAAATTCCACAATCATTTTGACCTATAAAAACCCACAGCTTCAAATACGTTTTCTCTAGAAAAGTTCCTAAAAATGTGTTTTTGGTTGTCAAGTACATGTTATCAGGATTGTAACTGGGAATCCAATGGTTCTTTTTAATTAACTCTTTCCACAGTGTGTAAGGCAAATCATCATTGCAATCTAAATTCCTCCTTATAATTGGTAAACAATATGAATGACACTTTTCTATGGGTATGATGGGTAAACTGAGCATATACAGTATATTTACACTTTTATTTATAACATTTTAAAAGCATGTATTTTCTATTTCTTCCAATCATTGATTGAAAAAGTATTGTTTTCAGTTTGACAAGTTTTAAATCCAAAATTAAAACCCACAGTGTCAGAAATTATTTTCTATTAGAAGAAATTGGCTACAACTGATTTAATCTTATAAAGACAGACAGAAGAATCTACCATGTTTTAGCCATATTTCTGGAACTGTAAAAAGATCATGACACAAGTTTCCAGATATTGTAAATCACAATTATTCAAAACACAATTTTTGCGCCATCTCAATACGTAAATGGCAAACCGTGAAATACCAGCTACAAGGACACGATTGCCAATTAAAAACAACAGTAATGTAGCTGGCAATCACAACAATGCAAGTGTGAATTAGAAATAAATCAATCACAGAAAAAGATTGCTAAACACCATTTCTAGTTGTTGCAGCCATGATTTGTATTTCCTCATGTTTCTTCCAGATCTAGCTGCACAAGATATTACATATTAAATACATACACATATGCAAATGTAAACCTTGCCCTCTGCAGACAGACTATACAATAATGATGAATACAGCTTTAATGATTCTAGACAATATATACAATGATAATTTTAAAAGGGCATCTGTGGACATTTTCAGAGTGTCTTGCACATGTGCAAGATAAAATAATTATTCCTAATTGCCTTAAATACTTAAAGGTGTCAAAAAGGTCATTTCATCAAATGTCTGTTGATGTCAAATTCAATAACTGTAAAATGGTCTTTAAAACATTTTAAAAATCCTCTAGAAAATGAATTGCGATAACAGAGAGTTTTGGCTCCATGTTAGATAAAGGGATTTTTTTTACATGCCAAAAATATGTTATCAGTATCAGGAAATAATAAATCCCTGTTATTGTGATTGCATTGGAACTACTATATATTTATTGAAAGGGTAACATCCAATCACACATGTGAGTTGTTTTTTTCAATGAATATAGCTTATATTAATTCTCTTAGTACATTTTGTTTTAAATCTTTTTATTGTGAGAACAATAATAACAGTCAAATACATAGCATACAATCATCAAATGTATCCACGCAGGGATCATCTATTATCCACGTGACCATAGGGTTACAAGGGTCAACCAACATTGTGTAAAATACGTAATATGTGTGAAGTTAACCATAGCTAACAAGTAGATGATCGGGATCCTGAAGTTGGTGAAAGAGATATAACAGTTCTCATTTTACGTTTTATGTCATGTAGTATATAATGTCCTGTATAGCTAGATGTCTCGTGAATCACTTCTTAAAGGGATATAGGAAGGGGTGGGAGAGATAAAAAAAAAAAAGGGAGGGATAAAGAAAGGAGGTAGATAAGTCGATAGGGGTAGGAGTGGAAAAAATAAAATAAGATAAAGCGCAAGCTGTCAGATCTTTAATTTGGGAACTTCTCCATCCATGGAGACCAAATATCTATGTTTGCATCCATCTTATCTAATACGAAATAGGATTCCATTTTCTGTATGAAATGCGCAGTAGCCATAATTTGTGAGAAGGTAGGGGGCGATTTCTATTTCCATGCCCTGGCTATTTCTAATTTAGCGGACATGAGTAAATAGATAATAAGGGATTTGTGGGCTTGGGGCATTGTTGGAAACCCTATATGTAGTAGACAGGCCTGAGGGCTAAGCGTGTAGGCAAAGTTGATGGAGTTGCAGATCTGGGATAGCTGCATCCAAACTTGTGCAATTTTGGGTCAGCACCACCATATATGACTCTGTGTACCTAGCATACTGCATCCTCTCCAACAAGTAGGGGGGTGATTTGCATGAATCCTATAATACAACTCCCATAGGGTTGCACAATGGAGCAGTTTCCTGGTAAAGAGTATCTCCCTATACCATGTTTCAGTATCGGCGGTGAAATTGAGCTCTCTCTCCCAAGCAAGATGTTGCGAAATCTTCAGATGTGACTGAGATTCAAGTAGGAGGTCATAGTGGAACTAAAGAGTTCCCCCTGTCGAGGAAGTTGAGGTCCATCTATGTTCCCAAACAGTGGGCTCCCTAAGATCTCGTCTAGGAAACCCCCATGCTCTAAGGAAAGAGCAGAGGCGAAAAGCTTCAAATTGAAGTGGGGGAGGGATCTTGAAATCATCACAAACTCTACTGTGTGACAGCATGTTTGTGCGGCTATAAAAATCTGAGATTATAGTTACCCCTAGTCCACACCAGGCCGTTATGTGAGAGTCAGGTAGACAAAAGAGGGAGCCGGCAATCGTCTGCCATGGGGAGGGATGTGGTGCGATAGAGGAAAGGTGTCGAATTTGATTCCAGAACTGGAGCAAGTCTAAAATTATGGCGTGAGTGATTTTAAGAGAACCTTGTCCATGCGGGGGGATCCAAGGTAGATCGGAAAGTGATAATTCCCGGGGAAGGAGTGAATGCTCTATTTCCCTCCAAGAGGGGGTACTCATGGTATCACTCCAGCTCAGCAGATGTGCTAATCATGCCGCTTGGTAATAGTATAGAATGTTTGGTAGACCAAGTCCACCGCTGGTGGTATCTCTCTGTAACGTACGTGTAGAAGTCCTAGGCTTTCTACCTTTCCATATATAATTGGTGATTAGACTCTGCAATCTGTTTAGTATAGGTCTGGGTATATTAACTGGTAAAGAGCGGAATAGGTATAGGACCTTAGGAACAAAAGACATCTTAATGGCAGATATCCTGCCAGTCCAGGAAATCTCCCGGAATTCCCAGGATTCCAAAAGTCTCCGCCACTCAGGGAGCCTATCCGCAAAGTTTTTAGCAACTACTATAGGTATAGATACACTGAGATATGTGCCCAGAAGCTTTATACAATGTGCAGACCACTGAAATTTAAATTGTTTCTGAAGGGCAGTTAAATCTAGCCGTGAAATATTCACAGGGAGAGCTTCTGTCTTATTGATATTTAGTTTGTAATAACTAAGTTTACCAAAGCGGGATAAAAGTTTAAAGACAACTCTTACTGAAGTGGATAGGTTAGTTAGGAGGAGCATAATGTCATCCGCGTATAACGCTATCTTATGCTGTGACTTCCCAAAAGTGATTCCTGAGATGGCTGGATTTAATCTAATCACCTGCACTAAGGGATCTATTGAAAGAGCAAAGAGGAGTGGTGAGAGAGGGCACCCTTGTCTGGTGCCATTTGAGATCTCCAGAGAGTCGGATTGGAACGCCACTCTCTGTACTCTGGCCGAGGGGCCTGAATATAAAGCCTGAATGGCTATGATAAAGTCGTTCGGAAATCCGAATATTCAAAGGGTTTCCCATAGGTAGTCCCAGCCCACCCTGTCAAAGGCCTTCTCGGCGTCAAACGACAGGGCGAGCATGGGCACCTTCAATCTGGCCGCTTCCAACAATACGTCTAGAACCCATCTCGTAGCATCCGCTCCCTCCCTCTGCGAGATAAACCCCACTTGGTCCGTATGAAAGAGACTCGGGATTACCCTGGATAATCGTGTGGCTATCATTTTTGTGAATAGCTTTGTGTCTAAGTTGAGGAGGGAGATTGAACGATAACTACCACAATCTAGAGGGTCTTTGCTGGGTTTCAAAATTGTAGTAATAGTGGCTTCTAGAAACTCAGCCCTAAAACAACCCCTGCTTTTTACCTCATTAAAGACCTTGCAAAGCACAGGGGTTAGAATAGAATCAAAAGTTTTATAAAATTGCCCCGTGAAACCATCGGGACCTGGAGATTTGGCTATTTTAATGTATTTTATACTGAGATGTACTTCTTCAGGAGTGATTGTAGCAGAGAGGCCTGGTTGTGCCTCTTGCGGCACTGAGGGTAGATTCAGTGCCCCTAAAAAAGTGGAGATCTCAGCGAGGGAGTTCAGTTTGTGAAGCTCACTGGCTTCCAGGTTATATAACTTAGAGTAGAATTTCCTGAAGGTCTCACCGATTTCCCTGGGGGAGGTCACTATACTATTTGGTGTTTGTATACGAGTTATTTTAGTCTGCGCTGTCCTACATTTTAATTTCATAGCCAGGAGCGAAGAGGCCTTATTGCTCTTATGAAAGTATATCTGTTTGAGCTTTTCAAGGTTAGTTTGAGTTTTCTGATACTCAATCGTTTTGATTTGCTGTATCACTTCTGTGAGCTGGGCGTTTAGTGTCGCAGAGTAAGAAGAAGACAATTGATTTCTGAATTATTGAATTATAATTTATATTGTAGCTATATTAGGGTTTATTTTACAGGTAAGTATTTAGATTTAAATAGGAATAATTTATTTAATAAGATTTATTTTATTTTGTTAGATTTAAATTATATTTAAGTTAGGGGGTGTTAGGGTTAGGGTTAGACTTAGCTTTAGGGGTTAATACATTTATTATAGTAGCGGTGTGGTCCGGTCGGCAGATTAGGAGTTAATAATTATAGGTAGGTGGAGGCGACGTTGGGGGCGGCAGATTAGGGGTTAATAAATATAATATAGGGGTCGGCGGTGTTAGGGACAGCAGATTAGGGGTACATAGGTATAATGTAGGTTGCGGCGGTGTACGGAGCAGCAGATTAGGGGTTAATAATAATATGCAGGGGTCAGCGATAGTGGGGGCGGCAGATTAGGGGTTAATAAGTGTAAGGTTAGGGGTGTTTAGACTCGGGGTACATGTTAGGGTGTTAGGTGCAGACATTGGAAGTGTTTCCCCATAGGAAACAATGGGGCTGCGTTAGGAGCTGAACGCTGCTTTTTTGCAGGTGTTAGGTTTTTTTTCAGCTCAAACTGCCCCATTGTTTCCTATGGGGATATCGTACACGAGCACGTTTTTGAAGCTGGCCGCGTCCGTAAGCAACGCTGGTATTTAGAGTTGCAGTGGTGGTAAATTATGCTCTACGCTCCTTTTTTGGAGCCTAACGCACTGAAAACCCAGCCATTCTGTGAACTCTAAATACCAGCGGTATTTAAAAGGTGCGGCCAAAAAAAAGCCAGCGTTAGCTACGCGGGTCGTTACCGACAAAACTCTAAATCTAGCCGTAAGTTATTGGGAACTCAAACAAAAAAACAGGAGAATGAGAGATCAAATTGGGTTTCTAAAGAAGCAACTCACAGAGCTAGAGGGCTCAAATGAAATCATTCATTTTTGTTTATAAGCATATTTGTTTGCAGTACATTTGTATTGTGTAATGTGTAGTTTAGTTTTAAGTTCAATTAATAATTTTAAGTGTTTTTCATTATTAAGTTTTAAATGCCAATATTTAGAATGTATAGTTAATTGATGCATTCTCTTTCTAAAAAAACAATAACAGATACCTCCATTGTGATTAGTTTTGGGAGGCCACATGCAATACCATTTCTATGTAAACTAAACTGTCTGAAGTCTTATCTTGCAGGAAGAAAACCAATGAAGATAGAAGGCTTCTCACCTTTCCTTCCAGTTTTTCCCCATTAACACATATTATAGATTGTTGTTTTTCAGGTGTCTTCAGGACTGATCTTACCATGAAGCTATGATGGTGGCGTTGGACAAATTAAATAAGTATAATGTATCACAATGGAGATGTAAAATGGTGAATTAGGCCAAAATAATATATATATATCTATCTATATATATATATATATATATATATATATATATATATATATATAATCATATGAATCAAGCAACATAAGTTAAGTAAGGGTGCGAGTGGGATGATGCAATAACAGAGGCACTTTCCAACTTGAAGTTAATAACTGTGAATGTGGTTTCTACTGCAGATGGAGTGTTGTAGTGTGAAGTAAATATATGCCTGGTTTTAATCTTTTTTCATTCCTTTGAGGGTCTTGGAAAAATTCCAAGAGATACATTTGGTAAAGCAAAAGCAAGAACCAGATGCAAAAAGCAAGGACCAGATGCCAAAAGATGACAACAAAGAACTTCAGTGAACCATTATAACTTTTGTTTTGTACTGGCACGATTCACACTTTATTAATAAAGATTTTACTACACGCATACCCATCTAGTGTACCCACACTCACACACTCATGCATGAACTTTTCCCAATTTTAAAGACCATTGTATAAATGTTGCTAATGGGGTTTAGCATAGGATTCTGTGTTTCTATGTATAATTTTAAATTCATTTTTCTAATGAATTGTATAAAGTTAGACTAGGTATTGACAGTCCTAGGAAAGTACAGAAGAGATCATATCAACGAGTGAATGATTCCGAAGGGATGGTGGGAGAATTTTTCCTGTAAGGTTTTCACTCCCACTGTGTTCTTTAGTACTAGTGGGTATAACTAGAAAATGGGGCAACATAGGAGAAGAAAAAGTGAGGGAATGTGGTGACATTTTATCACTGGAATATTCACCTAGCTGTTATTAAAATCCCTTCCCCCAGGTACACCTTTCTCTCTGAACTAAAGACACTCCCAATGGCCTTTTGAGTAACATTTGAAAGGTCACTCCCTTTTGAATTAAGGTATAAAATACTGTAACACCAGAATCTCTCTCTCTTTTTATCCTGGAAAGATGGCTGATGGTGAACACTTTGGGAAATGTGGCTAAGTATATTACTATTGTTATTTTAGCATTATTGGACAAATTGGGATTTTTGTAGTAAGTTGCCCTGTATCTTAAATGTGGACTGTGTCGCTGTAAAATAGATTTATATATATATACCTGTAAATATTTATCTTATTATTAACATATGTTGATTCCTAAAAAAACTGTTTGGCAAATAATGGAGACCCTCTCATACAGTTTATTTCACAATTTATTTGTGTTGGGTTTAGTGGTTTCACCATAGAGATTTAGTATATTATATTTAGTAGAAAGTAAAGATATTTTAAATTAATAGATAACCACACTCCAGATGGGCAGAAGTGGTCCTTCAGACGGGCGGAGCAGCTCCATCTTCAAGACATCCGGCACGGAGCATCCTCTTCAAACATCCAATAGAATGCCAGCGCAATCCTATTGACTGATTGCATCAGCCAATAGGATTTTTTCTACCTTAATTCCGGAATCTAAGGGACGCCATCTTGGATGACATCACTTAAAGAAACATTCATTCCGAAGAAGCCGTCGATTGAAGAAGATGCTCGGCGCCAGTAGGATGGAGATAGAAGATGCCATCTGGATGAAGACTTCTGCCCATCTGGAGGACCACTTCTGCCCGTCTGGAGGACCACTTATGCCGACTTCATTGAGGACATCTTGCCGCTTGGATGAAGACTTCTCCCGGTAAGTGAATCTTCAGGGGTTAGTGTTTAAGGGTGTATTTTTTAGGTTAGGGCTTTGGGCAGCAATAGAGCTAAATGCCCTTTTAAGGGCAATGCCCATCCAAATGCCATTTTCAGGGCAATGGGGAGCTTAGGTTTTTTTAGTTAGGCTTTTATTTGGGGGGTTAGTTGTGGTGGGTTTTACTGTTCGAGGGGTTGTTTGTATTTGTTTTTACAGGTAAAAATAGCTGATTTCTTTGGGGCAATGCCCCGCAAAAGGCCCTTTTAAGGGCTATTGGTAGTTTAGTTTAGCCTAGGGTTTTATTTTGGGGGGGGGGGGTTGATAGAGCTATTAGATTAGATGTAATTAGTTTAAAGATCTTGTAATTTGTTTTTTATTTTCTGTAATTTAGTGTTTTTTTTGTGATTTAGCTAATTTAATTTAATGTAGGGAATTTATTTAATTGTAGTGTTAGGTGTTAGTGTAACTTAGGTTAGGTTTTATTTTACAGGTTAATTTGTCTTTATTTTAGCTAAGTAGTTATTAAATAGTTAATAACTATTTAGTAACTATTCTACCTAGTTAAAATAAATACAAACTTGCCTGTAAAATAAAAATAAACCCTAAGCTAGCTACAATGTAACTATTAGATATTTTATAGGTATTTAGTTTTAAATAGGAATTATTTAGGTAATGATATGAATTTTATTTAGATTTATTTAAATTATATTTCAGTTAGGGGGTGTTACGGTTATATTTTGATTTAGGGGTTAATAAATTTAATATAGTGGCTGCAACATTGGGGGCATAAGATTAGGGGTTAATAAGTGTAGGTAGGTTGTGGCGACATTGGGGGCGGGAGATTAGGTGTTAATAAATATAATGTAGGTGTCGGTGATGTTGGGGGCAGCAGATTAGGGCTTAATAAGTATAATGTAGGTGGTGGCGATGTCGGGGACGGCAGATTAGGGGTTAATAAGTGTAAGATTAGGGGTGTTTAGACTCAGGGTTCATGTTAGGGTGTTAGGTGTAAACATAAAATGTGTTTCCCCATAGGAATCAATGGGGCTGTGTTAAGAAGTTTTACTCTGCTTTTTTGCAGGTGTTAGACTTTTTCTCAGCCGGCTCTCCCCCTTGATGTCTATGGGGAAATCGTGCATGAGCACGTACAACAAGCTCACCGCTGACTTAAGCAGTGCTGGTATTGGAGTGCAGTGTGGAGCACAATTTTGCTCTACGCTCACTTCTTGCCTGTTAACGCTGAGTTTGTAAAAACCTGTAATACCAGCTCTGCAGGGAAGTGAGTGGTGAGAATAAACTGCTCGTTAGTACCGCACATCTCATAACATAATCTACCCGATAGTATTCTTTGTTAAAGAGACACCTACGCCTAGATTTAGAGTTCTGTGGCCAAAGGGGTGAGTTATCTACGCGTGCTTTTTTTCCCACGCACCTATTAAATACCGCTGGTATTTAGAGTTCACAGAATGGCTGGGTTTTCAGTGCGTTAGGCTCCAAAAAGGGAGCGTAGAGCATAATTTAACGCCACTGCAACTCTAGATACCAGCGGTGCTTACGGACGCGGCCAGCTTCAAAAACATGCTCGTGCACGATTCCCCCATAGAAAACAATGGGGCCATTTGAGCTGAAAAAAAACCTAACATCTGCAAAAAAGCCGCGTTCAGCTCCTAACGCAGCCCCATTGTTTTCTATGGGGAAACACTTCCTACGTCTGCACCTAACACTCTAACATGTACCCCGAGTCTAAACACCCCTAACCTTACACTTATTAACCCCTAATCTGCCGCCCCCGCTATCGCTGACCCCTGCATATTATTATTAACCCCTAATCTGCCACTCCGTACACCACCGCCACCTACATTATAGCTATGTACCCCTAATCTGCTGCCCCTAACACCGCCGACCCCTATATTATATTTATTAACCCCTAATCTGCCCCCCTTGATGTCGCCTCCACCTGCCTACAATTATTAACCCCTAATCTGCCGAGCGGACCACACCGCTACTATAATAAAGTTATTAACCCCTAATCCGCCTCACTCCCGCCTCAATAACCCTATAATAAATAGTATTAACCCCTAATCTGCCCTCCCTAACATCGCTGACACCTAACTTCAATTATTAACTCCTAATCTGCTGACCGAATCTCGCCGCTACTCTAATAAATGGATTAACCCCTAAAGCTAAGTCTAACCCTAACACTAACACCCCCCTAAATTAAATATAATTTAAATCTAACGAAATAAATTAACTCTTATTAAATAAATTATTCCTATTTAAAGCAAAATACTTACCTGTAGAATAAACCCTAATATAGCTACAATATAAATTATAATTATATTGTAGCTATTTTAGGATTTATATTTATTTTACAGGTAACTTTGTATTTATTTTAACCAGGTACAATAGCTATTAAATAGTTAAGAACTATTTAATAGCTAAAATAGTTAAAATAATTACAAATTTACCTGTAAAATAAATCCTAACCTAAGTTACAATTAAACCTAACACTACACTATCAATAAATAAATTAAATAAAATACCTACAATTACCTAAAATTAAACCTAACACTACACTATCAATACATTAATTAAATACAATACCTACAAATAACTACAATTAAATAAACTAACTAAAGTACAAAAAATAAAAAAGAACTAAGTTACAAAAAATAAAAAAATATTTACAAACATTAGAAAAATATTACAACAATTTTAAACTAATTACACCTACTCTAAGCCCCCTAATAAAATAACAAAGCCCCCCAAAATAAAAAAATGCCCTACCCTATTCTAAATTAAAAAAGTTCAAAGCTCTTTTACCTTACCAGCCCTGAAAAGGGCCCTTTGCGGGGCATGCCCCAAAGAATTCAGCTCTTTTGCCTGTAAAAAAAAACACATACAATACCCCCCCCCAACATTACAACCCACCACCCACATACCCCTAATCTAACCCAAACCCCCCTTAAATAAACCTAACACTAAGCCCCTGAAGATCTTCCTACCTTATCTTCACCTCACCGGGTATCACACCGATACGTCCTGGCTCCGATGTCTTGATCCAAGCCCAAGCGGTGGGCTGAAGATGTCCATGATCCGGCTGAAGTCTTCAGCCAAGCGGGAGCTGAAGAGGTCCATGATCCGGCTGAAGTCTTCTATCAATGGCATCTTCAATCTTCTTTCTTCCGGAGCCATCATCTTCCAGCCGACGCGGATCCAACCTCTTCTCCCGACGCCTACTCGCCAAATGACGGTTCCTTTAAATGACGTCATCCAATATGGCGTCCGTCGAATTCCGATTGGCTGATCGGATTCCATCAGCCAATCGGAATTAAGGTAGGAAAATTCTGATTGGCTGATGGAATCAGCCAATCAGAATCAAGTTCAATCTGATTGGCTGATCTGATCAGCCAATCAGATTGAGCTTGCATTCTATTGGCTGATCGGAACAGCCAATAGAATGCGAGCTCAATCTGATTGGCTGATCGGATCAGCCAATCGGATTGAACTTGATTCTGATTAGCTGATTCCATCAGCAATCAGAATTTTCCTACCTTAATTCCGATTGGCTGATAGAATCCTATCAGCCAATCGGAATTCGACGGACGCCATCTTGAATGACGTCATTTAAAGGAACCGTCATTCGGCACGTAGGCGTCGGGAGAAGAGGTTGGCTCCGCGTCGGCTGGAAGATGATGGCTCTGGAAGAAACAAGATTGAAGATGCCGTTGATAGAAGACTTCAGACGGATCATGGACCTCTTCAGCTCCCGCTTGGATGAAGACTTCAGCCGGATCATGGACATCTTCAGCCCACCGCTTGGGCTTGGATCAAGACATCGGAGCCAGGACGGATCGTTGTGATACCCGGCAAGGTGAAGATAAGGTAGGAAGATCTTCAGGGGCTTAGTGTTAGGTTTATTTAAGGGGGGTTTGGGTTAGATTAGGGGTATGTGGGTGGTGGGTTGTAATGTTGGGGGGGGGGTATTGTATGTGTTTTTTTTACAGGCAAAAGAGCTGAATTCTTTGGGGCATGCCCCGCAAAGGGCCCTTTTCAGGGCTGGTAAGGTAAAAGAGCTTTGAACTTTTTTAATTTAGAATAGGGTAGGGCATTTTTTTATTTTGGGGAGCTTTGTTATTTTATTAGGGGGCTTATAGTAGGTGTAATTAGTTTAAAATTGTTGTAATATTTTTCTAATGTTTGTAAATATTTTTTTATTTTTTGTAACTTAGTTCTTTTTTATTTTTTGTACTTTAGTTAGTTTATTTAATTGTAGTTATTTGTAGGTATTGTATTTAATTAATGTATTGATAGCGTAGTGTTAGGTTTAATTGTAGGTAATTGGAGGTATTTTATGTAATTAATTTATTGATAGTGTAGTGTTAGGTTTAATTGTAACTTAGGTTAGGATTTATTTTACAGGTCATTTTGTAATTATTTTAACTATTTTAGCTATTAAATAGTTCTTAACTATTTAATAGCTATTGTACCTGGTTAAAATAAATACAAAGTTACCTGTAAAATAAATATAAATCCTAAAATAGCTATAATATAATTATAATTTATATTGTAGCTATATTAGGGTTTATTTTACAGGTAAGTATTTAGCTTTAAATAGGAATAATTTATTTAATAAGAGTTAATTTATTTTGTTAGATTTAAATTATATTTAATTTAGGGGGGTGTTAGTGTTAGGGTTAGACTTAGCTTTAGGGGTTAATCCACTTATTACAGTAGCGGCGAGATTTGGTCGGCAGATTAGGGGTTAATAATTGAAGTTAGGTGTCGGCGATGTTAGGGAGGGCAGATTAGGGGTTAATACTATTTATTATAGGGTTAGTGAGGCGGATTAGGGGTTAATAACTTTATTATAGTAGCGGTGCGTTCCGCTCGGCAGATTAGGGGTTAATAAGTGTAGGCGACGTTTAGGGGGCAGATTAGGGGTTAATAAATATAATATAGGGGTCGGCGGTGTTAGGGGCAGCAGATTAGGGGTACATAAGGATAACGTAGGTGGCGGCAATTTGCGGTCGGCAGATTAGGGGTTAATTATTGTAGGTAGCTGGCGGCGACTTTGTGGGGGGCATGTTATTGGTTAATAAATATAATATAGGGGTCGGCGGTGTTAGGGGCAGCAGATTAGGGTTACATAAGTATAATGTAGGTGGCGGTCGGCAGATTAGGGGTTAAAAAAATTGAATTGAGTGGCGGCGATGTAGGGGGACCTCGGTTTAGGGGTACATAGGTAGTTTATGGGTGTTAGTGTACTTTAGAGCACAGTAGTTAAGAGATTTATAAACCGGCGTTAGCCCAGAAAGCTCTTAACTACTGACTTTTTTCTGCGGCTGGAGTTTTGTTGTTAGATTTCTAACGCTCACTTCAGCCACGACTCTAAATACCGGCGTTAGAAAGATCCCATTGAAAAGATAGGATACGCAAATGACATAAGGGGATCTGCGGTATGGAAAAGTCGCGACTGGAAAGTGAGCGTTAGACCCTTTCCTGACTGACTCCAAATACCGGCGGTAGCCCAAAACCAGCGTTAGGAGCCTCTAACGCTGGTTTTGACGGCTACCGCCCTAGTTAGTTGTCTGGAGTACTACATAGCAAAAAATAGTGCTGCCAGCTCTTGTAAATTATAACATTATTGCAAAACTGATGTCATATAGTGCTCTTGACATGTGCACGCTCCTGAGCTTACATCCCTGCTTTTCAACAAAAAATATAAGTGAACAAAGACAAATTGATAATAGAAGTAATAGAAAGGTGTATAAAATGTTATGCTATATCTAAATCATCAAAGACAAGTTGTGGGTTTTATGTTACATTATATATTCATGTTTTGTCTATTTCTGTGTTTATTTTTGTCATAATGGTAATGCTCATTCCTACATCTTGCATTTTTAATGTATAGCTCCTCTTTCCTTATGTGAAACATGGGAATAGTGCAATGGTTGGTTGCTCATGTCACACGTAATACATCAAATCTGCTGAATTGGAAATCTATGACTTAATGGGACCTATCTATCAAGCTCCGAAAGGAGCTTGACGGCCCGTGTCAGCAGTTATGAAGCAGCGGTCACAAAGACCGCTGCTCCATAACCTGTCTGCCTGCTCTGAGCAGGCGGACAGACATCGCCGGAAATCAATCCGATCGAGTACGATCGGGTTGATTGACACCCCCTGCTGGCGGGCCATTGGCCGCGAGTCTGCAGGAAGCGGCGTTGCACCAGCAGTTCTTGTGAGCTGCTGGTGCAATGATGAATACGGCGAGCGTATTGCTCTCCGTATTCAGGGAGGTCTGGCGGACCTGATCCGCACTGTCGGATCAGGTCCGCCAGACCTTGTTAAATAGAGGCCATAGTGCATACATTATGGTTAAGATGCATGGATTATTCAGGTGGTGCTTAATGGGATATGAACCCTAAATTATTCTTTAATAGTTTAAATAGAGCATGTGACATTAAACAACTTTCTATTTTACTTCTACTACAAATTTTTATTCATTCTCTTGGTATCTTTTCTTGAAAAGCAGGGACCTAAGCTTAGGAGCTGGCTCATTTCTGAAACACTATAGCAGTTTTGCAACAATGCTATCCATTTGCAAGAGCACTAGATGGCAGCCATGTAGTGCTCCAGATGCCTACCTAGGTATCTCTCCAACAAAGAATATCATGGGAACAAAGCAAATTTGATAATAGAAGTAAATTGGGAACATTTTTTTAAATGTTATGCTCTGTCTGAATCATAAAATAATTTTGTTTTGTTTTTTATCCCTTTAACATTATTCTCCCAAGCTCTGTTGTTAGGAAAGTTACATATCAAATCACAAATGAGTTTCCCAATGTATTCTATACTAATAACATTAATATAAATAAACATAAGTAAAATAGCCCAAAAATATAGAAATTGAAATGTTATACACAAAATATAAATTGATTTGATTTGCTTAAAGATTTTTTTCACTTGTGCAAAACATGTATATAGAACAACATTTATCACTATAAATAATTAAACTTGCATCACTAATTATATCAGTGCCTTTTATGTTCTATGATCATTAATGTGTCATGGTTGTGCCAGGATTTGAACCTGATTCACTGTTTGCTGCTGCTGTTTCCCAGCTTGCTGTCTTACCTCTTCATCACCAGATGGTTTGTTCACAGGCTGAGGTTTCTGTGATTCTGTTACCTGCAGCTTTGGTTCTCTGGCTCCACCTGTCTGCCAGCTGTAGGTAATCATGAAATCATCAGATGCTATTTAAGGAAGGTTTGCTGTGAGTCCTGTACCCTGACATTAAGAGTTATACTCTGTTGAGCTGCTGTTCCAGATTCCTTGTCTGCTCATCTGTTGGATTTCATGGTGCCTAACTGCTGCTTCATTTGAGACTTGATTACCACGTGTCTACTTTCCTGCATGCATCTTGTATCCTGTCTACAACACTGCAAGTTATACCATGGCTGTTCTATTAACACTTGACCTGGAAACTGTGGTGTTCAGCACTCATTGTTGTAGCATACTCAAATATCCTGTTTGCCAAGTATTTACAAGTCCTATCTGCATCTGTTTTTCATCATTGCTGCATTCCTGGATCTCTATGGATCCTGATTACCAGTCCAGAGTTTACCAATACTGAGACATCTTTCTATATTGTGCCGTTTACTTTCATGTACTGCCTACCCGCTTTGAGACTGCCTAAACTGTGTTACCAATCTTGGATACTTGTCTGCACATAAACTTTGCCTTACCTTCAGTCTGCTTTTATCTGCAATGCTTATAATTATGTTCAACAAACCCTTTACCTTTAATCTCAGTACCTTGTGCCAGTTTCATTATGCCTAGAAGGAAACACTCATGTAGACACCACACATCTTTAGCTCCAGAACCTGACACCTCCTCACAACAGCTCCTAATACATGAACCCGCTGCCACATGGAGCATCCTATAATATAAAAGGCCAAGTGTGTTTGTCCTAAGCTATCATGCGCAATAGAGACTGTGCAAGGACAAACACACCTGGCCTTAAACAAACTGACCTGTCTGCCGTGAGAACTGTAGACATGATGGGGGTGGGCCAGCCGGACATGACGGGGGCGGGGCTGGATGCATCAGGGGCAGGTCGGGCATGGCAGGGCGGGCCAGACGGGAGTGGCCATGGCAATTAGAGAGAGAGAGCAACAGAGAGGGTGGAAGAGAGAGCAACAGAGAGGGGGGAGAGAGAAAAAGAGAGGTGGGAGAGAGAGCAAAGGAGAGGGGGTAGAGAGAAAAAGAGAAGGGAGAGAGAGCAAAAGAGGGGTGAAGGAGAGAAAAAGAGGGGGAAGAGAGAGCAAAAGAGAAGGGAGAGAGCAATGAGAGTGGAGAGAGAGCAAAAGAGAGGGGAGAGAGAGCTAAAGAGAGGAGAGATAGAGAGCAAAAGAGAGTGGAGAGAGAGCAAAAGAGAGGAGAGAGCAAAAGAGAGGGGAGAGAGAGAAAAATAGATGGTAGAGAGAACAAAAGAGAGGGGAGAGAGAGCAAAATAGAGGGGAGAGAGGGAAAAGAGAGCATAAGAGAGGGGAGTGAGAGCAAAATAGAGGGGGAGAGAGAGCAAAAGAGGGAAGAGAGAGCAAAAGAGGGGGGAGTGAGAGAAAAAGAAAAGGGGGAGAGAGAGAGAGAGCAAAAGAGAGAGGGGAGAGAGAGAGCAAAAGAGAGGGGGAGAAAGACAGCAAAAGAGAGGGGAAGAGAGAGCCAAAGAGAGTGGGGAGAGAGAGCACAAAAGAAAGGGGGGAGAGAGTGCAAAAGAGAGGGGAGAGAGTGCAAAAGAGAGGGGGGAGAGAGAGTGCAAGATAGAGGGGGGGGAGAGAGAAAGAGAGGGAAGAGAGAGCAAAAGAGAGGGGAGTGAGAGCAAAATAGAGGGGGAGAGAGAATGCAAAAGAGGGGAGAGAGTTCAAAAGAGAGGGGGAGAGAGAGAGAGCAAAAGAGAGCGGGGAGAGAGAGAGCACAAAAGAAAGGGGGGAGAAAGCGCAAAAGAGAGTGGAGAGAGTGCAAAAGAGAGGGGGGGGGGGAGAGTGCAAGATTGAGGGGGGAGAGAAAAAGAGAGGGGGAGAGAGGGAAGAGAGAGCAAAAGAGAGGGGAGTGAGAGCAAAATAGAGGGGGAGAGAGAATGCAAAAGAGGGGAGAGAGTACAAAATAGAGGGGGAGAGAGAGTGCAAAAGGGAGGGGGAGAGAGAGCAAAAGAGAGAGGGGAGAAAGAGAGCAATAAGAGAGGGGGGAGAGAGAGCAAAAGAAAGGGGGGAGAGAGAGAGTGCAAAAGAGAGGGGGAGAGAGAGAATTCAAAAGAGGGGAGAGAGTACAAAAGAGAGGTGGAGAGAGAGCAAAAGAGGGGTGAGAGAGAGAGCAAAAGAGAGGGGGGAGAAAGAGAGAGCAAGAGAGGGGGAGAGAGAGCATGCAAAGAGAGGGGGGAGAAAGAGAGCACAAAAGAGAGGGAGAGAGAGCGCAAAAGACAAGCGGAGAGAAAGCAAGAGAGGGGGAGAGAGCAAAAGAGAGGGTGGAGAGGGAGCAAAATAGAGGGGGGAGAGAGAGAGAGCAAAAGAGAGGGGGGAGAGAGAGTGCAAAAGAGAGGGGGGGAGAGAGAGAGAACAAAAGAGAGGGGGGAGAGAGAGAGTAAAAGAGGGGGAGAGAGGGAGAGAGCAAGGGGTTGGACCGCTGTACTGCAAAAAATGTCCCTTGTAAACGGGCTTTAGGACTAGAGACATAATAAATCACTGCAGGTTTATTATAACTGTTTATTATTTAAAAGAACTTAGGCCACAATATTCAAAACAGCTCCAGATAGACAGGAAATTGCTTTTTGGCCTTGTAAAGTGCCGACGAGTGGCGTCTTGTCTCCCTTAAGATACAATGGGGAGTGCTATATCAGCAAAAAAAGAAAACCACTGGCGCTATTAGGAATAGCTAGGATTTTAACTACCATATATGTGTGTGCATATATCTTTAAAACCTCTTTGGGTAATAAATCACGGCTGTGTGGCCATGTGAAAAAATATATAAAGAAGTCTCTATAAAGGGTGGTTAATATCTAAAGATATAATGGATATAGGTGATATATATCAACAAAAGTGAACAATTGTGGCGACAATAATAGCAATATGAACTCATGCAAGTGATAATAATGATATTAAGATAAGATGTAATAAGTAGAAACAATAAAAAGCTATAACAAATTTAATCTAAATATAAAAACATCATAGTCAATGAAACATCATTTGTCTTAAAACATTAAATCAATGTGAGAATAAAAATAGGGACGTCTCCCTTAAGAATATATCTGAATCAAGAGGTCTGACTGACTCGGATACATGTATGATTAAAATGCAGAGTAAGTGGTAAATATAGCGTATCTATAAGAGTCAAAGTCACAATTAACGTGAATGGTAAGGTACCTTATTGATATCCGTTACGATAAAAACGGCATCCAGGCCGATATGCAGCTCCTTTAGCTCCTTTGAGCGTCTGTGTATGCCGGGGTCTTTCACAGGTTAGTACAAACCTCACGCCTCTAATTCTATTGGCGGTTAGGCGGCACACCCCTCTTCTGATAGGCTGTGGATATGCACACTTCGTTAGACGTGTATGAAAGTGTAGACAGTTACAATACAAATAACTGAATTCTCCTTGTAGTTAGAGCAGCTGTTCTTATCCCAAATGCTTGAACAGGCTTGGACAAATAAACTTGTAGCCTTTACAAGATCCGCTGCAGATGCGGTGATGATACTTGATAACTACACTTGTTAGTTGCTGTTCAGATCCCTGGTCCTCAAAGTGGCTTTACCTCCTAAATCATAGAAATTAGAGAGTCCACAGGAGGGGCTGGATCGCAGCTTTTAGTATATATCAATCGTGGATGTGTCCAGGTGATAGTAGCAATGTGGCTGTAGTAAATTCTATGTGTTTCACCCTAGGAGGGCTTTATCAAGATACTCCAGGTAGACATAACACACCTTTTAAAGGTAGTCTTTAGAATCTATTGGCTGGAATTTGTTAAATCCGATTGGAGCCGGAGAACAACACCTCCTTTGATAAAAGGTGGAATCCATAGTTAATCATACATAATATTAAAGGTGGTATTGAGAAATGTGAAACTTAACACTTGTAATCTGATACGTAAGATATCCAAGAATATCTAAGCAGGAAAATAATCCAACTATCCTAAAAAACAATATGCACATAAAATACAAATACAAATAGTAATAAATCTGTTATCTAGATACTAAGGCCTAGATTTGGAGTTTGGCGGTAGATGGGCTGTTAACGCTCCGCGGGCTTTTTTCTGGCCGCAGCATAAAATTAACTCTGGTATCGAGAGTTCAAAAAAATGCTGCGTTAGGCTCCAAAAAAGGAGCGTAGAGCATTTTTACCGCAAATGCAACTCTCGATACCAGAGTTGCTTACGGACGCGGCCAGCCTCAAAAACGTGCTCGTGCACGATTCTCCCATAGGAAACAATGGGGCTGTTTGAGCTGTAAAAAAACCTAACACCTGCAAAAAAGCAGCGTTCAGCTCCTAACGCAGCCCCATTGTTTCCTATGGGGAAACACTTCCTACGTCTGCACCTAACACTCTAACATGTACCCCGAGTCTAAACACCCCTAACCTTACACTTATTAACCCCTAATCTGCCGCCCCCGCTATCGCTGACCCCTGCATATTTTTTTTAACCCCTAATCTTCCGTTCCGTACACCGCCGCAACCTACGCTATCCCTATGTACCCCTAATCTGCTGCCCCTAACACCGCCGACCCCTATATTATATTTATTAACCCCTAACCTGCCCCCCACAACGTCGCCTCCACCTGCCTACACTTATTAACCCCTAATCTGCCGAGCGGACCTGAGCGCTACTATAATAAAGTTATTAACCCCTAATCAGCCTCACTAACCCTATCATAAATAGTATTAACCCCTAATCTGCCCTCCCTAACATCGCCGACACCTAACTTCAATTATTAACCCCTAATCTGACGACCGGAGCTCACCGCTACTATAATAAATGGATTAACCCCTAAAGCTAAGTCTAACCCTAACACTAACACCCCCCTAAGTTAAATATAATTTAAATCTAACGAAATTAATTAACTCTTATTAAATAAATTATTCCTATTTAAAGCTAAATACTTACCTGTAAAATACATCCTAATATAGCTACAATATAAATTATAATTATATTGTAGCTATTTTAGGATTAATATTTATTTTACAGGCAACTTGGTAATTATTTTAACCAGGTACAATAGCTATTAAATAGTTAAGAACTATTTAATAGTTACCTAGTTAAAATAATAACAAAATTACCTGTAAAATAAATCCTAACCTAAGTTATAATTAAACCTAACACTACCCTATCAATAAATTAATTAAATAAAATACCTACAATTACCTACAATTAACCTAACACTACACTATCAATAAATAAATTAAATACAATTTCTACAAATAACTACAATTACATAAACTAACTAAAGTACAAAAAATAAAAAAGAACTAAGTTACAAAAAATAAAAAAATATTTACAAACATAAGAAAAATATTACAACAATTTTAAACTAATTACACCTACTCTAAGCCCCCTAATAAAATAACAAAGACCCCCAAAATAAAAAATTCCCTACCCTATTCTAAATTAATAAATGTAAAAGCTCTTTTACCTTACCAGCCCTGAACAGGGCCCTTTGCGGGGCATGCCCCAAGAAAATCAGCTCTTTTGCCTGTAAAAAAAAACATACAATACCCCCCCCCCCCATCATTACAACCCACCACCCACATACCCCTAATCTAACCCAAACCCCCCTTAAATAAACCTAACACTAAGCCCCTGAAGATCTTCCTACCTTGTCTTCACCATCCAGGTATCACCGATCCGTCCTGGCATCCGGTGCTGAAGAGGTCCAGAAGAGGCTCCAAAGTCTTCCTCCTATCCGGCAAGAAGAGGACATCCGGACCGGCAAACATCTTCTCCAAGCGGCATCTTCGATCTTCTTCCATCCGGTGCGGAGCGGGTCCATCTTGAATCAGCCGACGCGGATCCATCCTCTTCTTCCGGCGTCTCCCGACGAATGACGGTTCCTTTAAGGGACGTCATCCAAGATGGCATCCCTCGAATTCCGATTGGCTGATAGGATTCTATCAGCCAATCGGAATTAAGGTAGGAATATTCTGATTGGCTGATGGAATCAGCCAATCAGAAGCAAGTTCAATCCGATTGGCTGATCCAATCAGCCAATCAGATTGAGCTTGCATTCTATTGGCTGTTCCGATCAGCCAATAGAATGCGAGCTCAATCTGATTGGCTGATTGGATCAGCCAATAGGATTGAACTTGATTCTGATTGGCTGATTCCATCAGCCAATCAGAATATTCCTACCTTAATTCCGATTGGCTGATAGAATCCTATCAGCCAGTCGGAATTCGAGGGACGCCATCTTGGATGACGTCCCTTAAAGGAACCGTCATTCGTCGTTAGACGCCGGAAGAAGAGGATGGATCCGCAATTGACGTAAGGGGATCTGCGGTATGGAAAAGTCGCGGCTGAAAAGTGAGCGTTAGACCCTATTTTGAGTGACTCCAAATACCGGCGGTAGCCTAAAACCAGCGTTAGGAGCCTCTAACGCTGGTTTTCCCGGCTACCGCCGAACTCTAAATCTAGGCCTAAGACACCAATATGTAAACAAACTACTTAATACGTAAATATGTAATATTCAATTCATAAGATAATGGCTAATAATACAAACGATGGCTAATATTGCGAACGATAATTATGAATTAAAATATGTCAATATAGGAAAGCCCCTAAAAATATACATATCAATGCAACTACAAAGAAGTATGTGTATGGATCAGCAGTAGTAGATCCATATATTAATATCATAATAATACATATGTATCTGGTAGGAAAAATTAAATTAAAGACTAACAACCAATTAATCTCAAACAAAAAGAAAAAAGAAAAAGAAAAGGGGGATATGTCAAATAAAAGATTTATATAAGTTAGAAATGGATATATATATATATATATATATATATATATATATATATATACTTCTAAATATAAGTGAAAGAATTACAGGGGTGAAGTGTGGTAACCCTATCTATTTGGAGATAATTAGAGAAATATGGAGATTTCTAGTTCTGAATTTAATCCTTGGGGTTGGAGGGTTTGTAGTGTATATATGGTCTCTGATTCAATTCTATGGAGTTCAACTTCTAAATTTCTTCCTCTCCAATTTGGTGTTATCTTTTTGTTCCCCCAAAATCTAAAATCTGCCAATTTATTATTATGTTTCTCTCTAAAATGTTGGTACAAATATGTATCTTTTTTTCCTTTTTCAATAGTCCAAAGGTATTCACGGATCCTTTCCCTTAGAGTTCTAGTTGTCTCTCATGTATTGTTTGTTACACGTGCATTGAATCATGTATACCACCCCTTTATCTTGGCATCTGATGGTGCTATCAATTTTATATACTTTTCCTGTTTGTGTGGACCTATATTCTTTGGTTTTGCAGCTGTATTGACAAGACTTACATCCAAAACATGGAAAAAAGCCATTAACATTTTCCCCTAATAGACTGATTTGTTTATCACTCTGTAGCTCAGTTTTGAACTCACTAGGTGCTAAGATGGTCTTAAGATTTTTAGCCTTTCTATAAATTATGTTAAGGTAAGGGGAAACTTTATCACCTATGATAGGATCATTTTGTACTAGATGCCAATGTTTGTTCATGATTTTTTTCAGGGTCTTAAAATCGTCATTATAATTTGTAATTAGTGGTACATTTATAATGTTACTACCTGGAACATTTGTTTTAGGCCTTTCTTTATATTTGAGGAATTCATTCCTATCAATAGATTCTATATCTTTTTTGGCTTTAGTTATTAGATCTTTCTTATAACCCTTCTCTAGAAATTTCCTTTCAAGGAAATCCGCTTGTTCTAGATAATCTATTATTTTTGAACAATTTCTACGCAATCGGATACATTGTCCCTTCGGTACATTTTCTTTCCATCTTCTCAGATGACAGCTCTCTGAGGCCTAGATTTAGAGTTCGGCGGTAGCCGTCAAAACCAGCGTTAGGGGCTCCTAACGCTGGTTTTGGCCGCCCGCTGGTATTTGGAGTCAGTGATTAAAGGGTCTAACGCTCACTTTACAGCCGCGACTTTTCCATACCGCAGATCCCCCTACGCCATTTGCGTAGCCTATCTTTTCAATGGGATCTTTCTAACGCCGGTATTTAGAGTCGTTTCTGCAGTGA
Source organism: Bombina bombina (assembly GCF_027579735.1). Taxonomy (NCBI): domain Eukaryota; kingdom Metazoa; phylum Chordata; class Amphibia; order Anura; family Bombinatoridae; genus Bombina; species Bombina bombina. Next base: position 1,151,165,644 of record NC_069500.1, on the reverse strand, counting down.
GCGTTAGAGCTCTAACGACAAGATTCCAGCCGCCTGAAAAAAGCAGGAGTTAAGAGCTTTCTGGCTAACGCCGGTTCATAAAGCTCTTAACTACTGTACCCTAAACTACACTAACACCCATAAACTACCTATGTACCCCTAAACCGAGGTCCCCCCACATCGCCGCCACTCGATTAAAATTTTTAACCCCTAATCTGCCGACCGCCACCTACGTTATACTTATGTACCCCTAATCTGCTGCCCCTAACCCCGCCGACCCCTATATTATATTTATTAACCCCTAACTTGCCCCACACAACGTCGCCGCAAGCTACTTAAAATAATTAACCCCTAATCTTCCGACCGCAAATCGCCGCCACCTACGTTATCCCTATGTACCCCTAATCTTCTGCCCCTAACATCGCCGACCCCTATGTTATATTTATTAACCCCTAATCTGCCCCCCACAAAGTCGCCGACACCTACCTACACTTATTAACCCCTAATCTGCCGAGCGGACCTGAGCGCTACTATAATAAAGTTATTAACCCCTAATCCGCCTCACTAACCCTATCATAAATAGTATTAACCCCTAATCTGCCCTCCCTAACATCGCCGACACCTACCTTCAATTATTAACCCCTAATCTGCCGACCGGAGCTCACCGCTATTCTAATAAATGTATTAACCCCTAAAGCTAAGTCTAACCCTAACACTAACACCCCCCTAAGTTAAATATAATTTTTATCTAACGAAATAAATTAACTCTTATTAAATAAATGATTCCTATTTAAAGCTAAATACTTACCTGTAAAATAAATCCTAATATAGCTACAATATAAATTACATTTATATTATAGCTATTTTAGGATTAATATTTATTTTACAGGTAACTTTGTATTTATTTTAACCAGGTACAATAGCTATTAAATAGTTAAGAACTATTTAATAGTTACCTAGTTAAAATAATTACAAATTTACCTGTAAAATAAATCCTAACCTAAGATATAATTAAACCTAACACTACCCTATCAATAAAATAATTAAATAAACTACCTACAATTACCTACAATTAACCTAACACTACACTATCAATAAATTAATTAAACACAATTGCTACAAATAAATACAATTAAATAAACTATCTAAAGTACAAAAAATAAAAAAGAACTAAGTTACAGAAAATAAAAAAATATTTACAAACATAAGAAAAATATTACAACAATTTTAAACTAATTACACCTACTCTAAGCCCCCTAATAAAATAACAAAGACCCCCAAAATAAAAAATTCCCTACCCTATTCTAAATTTAAAAAGTTACAAGCTCTTTTACCTTACCAGCCCTGAACAGGGCCCTTTGCGGGGCATGCCCCAAGAAGTTCAGCTCTTTTGCCTGTAAAAGAAAACATACAATACCCCCCCCCCAACATTACAACCCACCACCCACATACCCCTAATCTAACCCAAACCCCCCTTAAATAAACCTAACACTAAGCCCCTGATGATCTTCCTACCTTGTCTTCACCATGCCAGGTTCACCGATCCGTCCTGGCTCCAAGATCTTCATCCAACCCAAGCGGGGGTTGGCGATCCATAATCCGGTGCTCCAAAGTCTTCCTCCTATCCGGCAAGAAGAGGACATCCGGACCGGCAAACATCTTCTCCAAGCGGCATCTTCTATGTTCTTCCATCCGATGACGACCGGCTCCATCTTGAAGACCTCCAGCGCGGATCCATCCTCTTCTTCCGACGACTAGACGACGAATGACGGTTCCTTTAAGGGACGTCATCCAAGATGGCGTCCCTCGAATTCCGATTGGCTGATAGGATTCTATCAGCCAATCGGAATTAAGGTAGGAATTTTCTGATTGGCTGATGGAATCAGCCAATCAGAATCAAGTTCAATCCGATTGGCTGATCCAATCAGCCAATCAGATTGAGCTCGCATTCTATTGGCTGTTCCGATCAGCCAATACAATGCGAGCTCAATCTGATTGGCTGATTGGATCAGCCAATCGGATTGAACTTGATTCTGATTGGCTGATTCCATCAGCCAATCAGAAAATTCCTACCTTAATTCCGATTGGCTGATAGAATCCTATCAGCCAATCGGAATTCGAGGGACGCCATCTTGGATGACGTCCCTTAAAGGAACCGTCATTCGTCGTCTAGTCGTCGGAAGAAGAGGATGGATCCGCGCTGGAGGTCTTCAAGATGGAGCCGGTCGTCATCGGATGGAAGAACATAGAAGATGCCGCTTGGAGAAGATGTTTGCCGGTCCGGATGTCCTCTTCTTGCCGGATAGGAGGAAGACTTTGGAGCACCGGATTATGGATCGCCAACCCCCGCTTGGGTTGGATGAAGATCTTGGAGCCAGGACGGATCGGTGAACCTGGCATGGTGAAGACAAGGTAGGAAGATCATCAGGGGCTTAGTGTTAGGTTTATTTAAGGGGGGTTTGGGTTAGATTAGGGGTATGTGGGTGGTGGGTTGTAATGTTGGGGGGGGGGGTATTGTATGTTTTTTTTTACAGGCAAAAGAGCTGAAATTCTTGGGGCATGCCCCGCAAAGGGCCCTGTTCAGGGCTGGTAAGGTAAAAGAGCTTGTAATTTTTGTATTTTAGAATAGGGTAGGGAATTTTTTATTTTGGGGGTCTTTGTTATTTTATTAGGGGGCTTAGAGTAGGTGTAATTAGTTTAAAATTGTTGTAATATTTTTCTTATGTTTGTAAATATTTTTTTATTTTCTGTAACTTAGTTCTTTTTTATTTTTTGTACTTTAGATAGTTTATTTAATTGTATTTATTTGTAGCAATTGTGTTTAATTAATTTATTGATAGTGTAGTGTTAGGTTAATTGTAGGTAATTGTAGGTAGTTTATTTAATTATTTTATTGATAGGGTAGTGTTAGGTTTAATTATATCTTAGGTTAGGATTTATTTTACAGGTAAATTTGTTATTATTTTAACTAGGTAACTATTAAATAGTTCTTAACTATTTAATAGCTATTGTACCTGGTTAAAATAAATACAAAGTTACCTGTAAAATAAATATTAATCCTAAAATAGCTATAATATAAATGTAATTTATATTGTAGCTATATTAGGATTTATTTTACAGGTAAGTATTTAGCTTTAAATAGGAATCATTTATTTAATAAGAGTTAATTTATTTCGTTAGATAAATATTATATTTAACTTAGGGGGGTGTTAGTGTTAGGGTTAGACTTAGCTTTAGGGGTTAATACATTTATTAGAATAGCGGTGAGCTCCGGTCGGCAGATTAGGGGTTAATAATTGAAGGTAGGTGTCGGCGATGTTAGGGAGGGCAGATTAGGGGTTAATACTATTTATGATAGGGTTAGTGAGGCGGATTAGGGGTTAATAACTTTATTATAGTAGCGCTCAGGTCCGGTCGGCAGATTAGGGGTTAATAAGTGTAGGTAGGTGTCGGCGACGTTGTGGGGGGCAGATTAGGGGTTAATAAATATAACATAGGGGTCGGCGATGTTAGGGCAGCAGATTAGGGGTACATAGGGATAACGTAGGTGGCGGCGGTTTACGGAGCGGCAGATTAGGGGTTAAAAGTGTAATGCAGGGGTCAGCGATAGCGGGGGCGGCAGATTAGGGGTTAATAATAATATGCAGAGGTCAGCGATAGCGGGGGCGGCAGATTAGGGGTTAATAAGTATAAGGTTAGGGGTGTTTAGACTCGGGGTACATGTTAGAGTGTTAGGTGCAGACGTAGGAAGTGTTTCCCCATAGGAAACAATGGGGCTGCGTTAGGAGCTGAACGCTGCTTTTTTGCAGGTGTTAGGTTTTTTTTCAGCTCAAACAGCCCCATTGTTTCCTATGGGAGAATCGTGCACGAGCACGTTTTTGAGGCCGGCCGCGTCCGTAAGCAACTCTGGTATCGAGAGTTGTATTTGCGGTAAAAATGCTCTACGCTCCTTTTTTGGAGCCTAACGCAGCATTTGTTTGAACTCTCGATACCAGAGTTAAATTTATGGTGCGGCCAGAAAAAAACCCGCGGAGCGTTAACAGCCCTTTTACCGCCGAACTCCAAATCTAGCCGTGAGTGTATTAGGTTGTTAGCGTCTACTGTTTTAAAGTGTGTTTTTGTATTCAATGAGTTTTCAACTATTTCGATTTCTAAATCAAGAAATATTATCTTTTCTTTACTAATAGTATTAGTGAATTTTAAGCCTATTGTATTCTGATTCATGTCCTTTAGAAATGTATCCAAATAGATGGTGTCTCCACTCCATACCATAAAGATATCATCTATGTACCTTTTGTAAATCACAAGGTTTGCGCCAAGCTCATGGTTCTGGATAAATTATTATTCCCAGTTGCCCATAAACAAATTGGCATAGCTTGGCGCAAAACCTCGTGCCCATAGCTGTACCCGTTATCTGTAGGAAAAATTTCCCATTGAAGAAGAAATAATTTTTGTTTAGGATGAAAGAGTGCTATATTAGCAAAACATTACCAACATCGACACTAGTTAGCACTTTCTGCGAGTTTGGGGAGCATATTTGAAGCACTCATACACTACGCACATAGTGCACTCACTGAAAAAGGTTTTCTTTGTCAGACCACTTCAAATAATGCCTCTGTGACCTTACTTTCCCTAAACTTACACTATCTGCCTCATACTGGAAAGTATTGCCAATTAAAAGGTTGGCGAGACAGACATGGCTGACACCCTACTTGTAACCTGCACTTCAGAAAGTGGAATATATTGCCCTGCTGGTGATGTATAGCAATCAAAATGCAGGTTACTCCCCTGCAACACCCAGCTAACTCCCACAGAACACCTAAACCTACATCATATTTTAGCTATACTCCCCTTGGAATGCCCAGCTAATTCCCAAATACTGTCTACACCTACCTATTTTCTTAGCTATACTCCCCTGGAATGCTCAGCTAACTTCCTAATACCACCTACATCATGTCTCCCCTATACTTCTCCTGGAACTTCCAGCTATCTCCCAGAGAATGCCTGCACCTACTTCATGTTTGCAATATACCTGACTAATAAAGTATACAAAAAACCATCCCTATTATAACTATAGGAGCTATGTCACTACATTTATATACAACGTTAAAATAAAATGTATTGCCATGTATTGTATATCATTTAAAATTAAGTTATTTTTGCTTGTAAATATTTTTTATTTTAAACATAAATATATAATTTAAAAAGTTATACATGATTAATTATAAATGACAATGCATATCATTTTAACATTGTATATAAACGCAATGCTACACTAAACTATTAACCCCTTACATGCCCTCAACCCCCAGTGCAACCTAAGTCCTAAACCCTAATCTGCCCTAACCTAATCACCTATCGACCCCAAAATCTATTATCCCCTAAAATTCCACAGTTCCCCATTGCAAACTACCCCTACACTACAAACTAGTAAAATTACTGACAATAAAAAAAAACATTACCAAAAAAAACCCCAGCACAACCAAATATTAAAAAACCCAATTATGCCTAAACTAAAACTAAAGCCCCCTTAAAAAAAAAACACCCCAAAATAAAAACCCTATAATTACACTAAAAGTTACTATAGCAATAGCCCATAGAAGGAATTTTTGTAGGGCATATCCCTAAAATGATTTAGCCTTTTCTCCAAAAAAAGGCCATACTAAAATAAGTTCCCCCCCTTCAGCCCCCCAAAAACAGCCTATTTAAAAAAAACTACTACGGGTAGCATATTGCCTGAAAGCAATCATAGCTCTTTTAAATTAAAAATAATATCTTTCCTAAAAAAAAAAACTACCCTAAAAAAATAAATCTCTTTCCGAAAAAAAAAATCCCTGATAATTTTTATTTTTATTGTACAATTGGGTTGTATTTTTTGGGAGATAAAGAGCTAAATCACTTTACGGCAATGCCCCACAAAAATCCCTTATGGGGGCTATTGCTATCATGGTAACTTTTAATGTATTTGGGGGTTGTTGCAGTGTAGGAGTTAAGTAGAGTAAGGGGATAATACGTTGGCCTATTGGCGTTTTATAGGGTTAATAGAGTAGAAGGTTTCTTGTGGTGGGCTATTGGTGGTGTAGGGGTTCATATTGTAGATGGTTTCTTGCGGTGAGCTAATGGTGGTTTAGCTGTTAAGTAGTACAGGGTTAGTTTGAGGTGGTGGGATCTGTCGGTTTAGGGGAATATAGGTATAGTTATTAGGCTCTGTGTAATAAATTCCAAAGGGATCTGTTACTATATATTGTCAATGTCAGCAGTGAATTTATCGACAGCATCACTGCCCATTGGATGTGTAGTAGTATCATGCCTTTCAGCAATGCCGCCTATTTACATTGATGTCGGCAGTTGGGAATATATTGCCGGCTCGCTCAACATCTAGGCAGATACCCTTGGATTATATTGCTGTTTTGATCTTGAGGGCCTTACTGCCTTTGATGATTTTGAATAATCCCCCTCTTGTAGTCTAGATATAAAATAATATTCTATGAATTTAGTCTATTCTGTTATGGGGTAAATCTTAAAGCTTGGTTACAATGAGCACTGTGAATTTCTGTTGGGATTATAAATATGACATTATAATTTATGTATGTTTGCTTTAAGAGTAATATATATATATATATATATATATATATATATATATATATATATATATCCACTGTGTGTCTGCACTCGCAATTCAAAGATAGTCAGCAACCAGGGTGCTCAGTCAAAATTTCAATAAGTATCAACAAGTAGGGACTGCACTCGCTATGATATACTTGAAATAGGTGATATCAGGGTATTAGAGTCAGTATTTAGAGTCAGTCAGGAAAGGGTCTAACGCCAGCCAATCAGATTAAGCTTGCATTCTATTGGCTGATCGGAACAGCCAATAGAATGCAAGCTAAATCTGATTGGCTGATTGGATCAGCCAATCAGATTGAACTTGAATCTGATTTGCTGATTCAATCAGCCAATCAGATGTTTCCTACCTTAATTCCGATTGGCTGATAGAATCCTATCAGCCAATCGGAATTCGAGGGATGCCATCTTGGATGACATCCCTTAAAGGAACCTTCATTCGTCGTCTAGTTGTCGGGAGAAGAGGATGTTCCGCGCCGGAGGTCTTGAAGATGGAGCCGCTCCTCGTCGGATGGATGAAGATAGAAGATGCCGCTTGGGTGAAGATGTTTGCGGGTCCGGATGTCCTCTTCTTGCCGGATAGAAGGAAGACTTCGGAGCCTCTTCTTATTGCCGGATAGGATGAAGACTTCGGAGCCTCTTCTGGATGGATCGGTGATACCCGGCGTGGTGAAGATAAGGTAGGGAGATCTTCAGGGGCTTAGTGTTAGTTTTTTTTAAGGGGGGTTTGGGTTAGATTAGGGGTATGTGGGTGGTGGGTTGTAATGTTAGGGGGGTATTGTATGGGTTTTTTTACAGGCAAAAGAGCAGAATTATTTGGGACATGCCCCGCAAAAGGCCCTTTTAAGGGCTGGTAAGGTAAAAGAGCTGTAAACTTTTTATTTTAGAATAGGGTAGGGCATTTTTTTATTTTGGGGGGCTTTGTTATTTTTTTAGGGGGCTTAGAGTAGGTGTAATTAGTTTAAAATTCTTGTAATCTTTTTTTATTTTTTGTAATTTAGTGTTTGTTTTTTTGTAATTTAGTTTAGTTGATTTAATTGTAGATAATTGTAGGTAGTTTAATTAATTTATTGATAGTGTAGTGTTAGGTTTAATTGTAACTTAGGTTAGGATTTATTTTACAGGTAATTTTGTAATTATTTTAACTAGGTAGCTATTAAATAGTTATTAACTATTTAATAGCTATTGTACCTAGTTAAAATAAATACAAAGTTGCCTGTAAAATAAATATAAATCCTAAAATAGCTACAATATAATTATTAGTTATATTGTAGCTATTTTAGGGTTTATTTTACAGGTAAGTATTTAGCTTTAAATAGGATTAATTTATTTAATAAGAAATAATTTATTTCGCTAGATAAAAATTATATTTAACTTAGGGGGGTGTTAGGGTTAGGGTTAGACTTAGCTTTAGGGGTTAATACATTTATTATAGTAGCGGCGAGGTCCGGTCGGCAGATTAGGGGTTAATACTTGAAGTTAGGTGTCGGCGATTTTAGGGTGGGCAGATTAGGAGTTAATACTATTTATTATAGGGTTTTTGAGGCGGGAGTGCGGCGGTTTAGGAGTTAATACATTTATTATAGTGGCGGCGAGGTCCGGTCGGCAGATTAGGGGTTAATAAGTGTAGGTAGGTAGCGGCAATGTTGGGGGGGCAGATTAGGGGTTAATAAATATAATATAGGGGTCGGCGGTGTTAGGGGCAGCAGATTAGGGGTACATAGGTATAATGTAGGTTGCAGTGGTGTACGGAGCGGCAGATTAGGGGTTAATAATAAAATGCAGCGGTCAGCGATAGCGGGGGCGGCAGATTAGGGGTTAATAAGTGTAAGGTTAGCGGTGTTTAGACTCTGGGTTCATGTTAGGGTGTTAGGTGCAGACTTAAGAAGTGTTTCCCCATAGGAAACAATGGGGCTGCGTTAGGAGCTAAACGCTGCTTTTTTTTTCAGCTCAAACTGCCCCATTGTTTCCTATGGGGGAATCGTGCACAAGCAAGTTTTTGAAGCTGGCCGCGTCCGTAAGCAACGCTGGTATTGAGAGTTGAAGTGGCGGTAAATATGCCTGTACGCTCCCTTTTTGGAGCCTAACGCAGCCCTTCAGAGAACTCTCAATACCAGCGTTGTTTAAAAGGTGCGGGGGGAAAAAAGCATGCGTAGCTAACACACCCCTTCTAACGCAAAACTCTAAAACTCTAAAACTAGGTGAATGTCTGTTAACAATATAACATTCATATGAAGAAATACTATTTCAATACTTATAAATACAAGAGTTTTTGTAGTAGTAAAGCATTAATTAATCAATCAGCTATTTGTTTAAATTGTGTAAATATACACTAATAGTTAATCATCGCTCTAGACATCATACTCCACATATCCATAATAACATATAACTGTGACAGCTTTCTATCATCAGTCTATATTTCAAATCCAGATTAAATTACATATACCTGCAGTTGTTAGGTTCTTGTGGCATAATCAATAGATTATGTAGGATTTGCTTTATTATCTGCATTTATACATTGAAACAGTGTTTAGTTATCTTGTTTAGAAGGATAAAAAGCCTTGTTTTCTTAAAAAAAAGTTTTATCTGTAATAAAATAATTTTAAGAGGGGGCGTGTCTCTGGGCAGCACCTTGAGTGGTCACAAAATTTATTGCTCCGTGTGGACTGTGGATAACTTGCTGATTTTCTCCAGTATATGAGGCCTTCTATTCTATCTGTCAAGATATTTGAAATCTATAGATAATACTGAACGTCCAGACACCAGATGTGCTGAGTTCCACACGGAGTTATTGATCCGGAGAGTTGAGACCTACGGCAATCCCAGTAAGGAGAGGCCTTCAACACCCCCCCATAAATCTTTAAGGGGGTAAGAGCAGCTCATATGCTGTGTATTCGCATTTATTGGTTACATAAGTGCATTGGTACCTGCATCAAGACCTGCCTTTACAGTCTATAAACTGACTAAGTCCTCCTTAACGTTGCAGGAAGCCATGCTGCAAAGTGAAGAGCCACGTGGAAACAGCATCGTACAGATCTGTGAACGTATTACTCTATGGGAGCAGAGGATGAAACGGATGATTGTAGCACATTTTGAAAGTCTTGAACAGCAAATGTGCCAAGCTTTCATAATTATACCCCCTGATAATAATAAGCCACATGATATTGCATATTGTCCACCATGGCTATGCCACTAGCGCTTCTGAGAGAGTGCCCCGTGATCGTGAGACTTGTAAATTCCTTGATACATGGGAGGTAGCTGAAGACAGCGGAGTCGCGAGAGCCGCTACTTAATCAGCAGGAGAGGAGACTGGTAAACAGGGCATTATACAGCTCAGGCGAAATCCCGCATAGACTAAAGACTTACCCCGGGATAGGTGTCCCACAATCTACTTATCTTCAGCCTTGTGGGAATCGACGGATACAGCGCTTGGTGACCATGCAGGGGGAGATGCTGGTCTGTGCCGCCGGCTCACATGAGAGAGCGGAGAGTACCTGTCCCGCAGGACTATGGCCTCATGGTTAACAAAACATCTCCTAACAGCACAAAGGATCAAATCCGGAGTAGGCTAAATAATTGTGTGAGCCCTTAACAAGATCGAGTTGATTCGATCCTTATATCAGAACTCTCCTTTGTTTCATTGCAGCCTTGAGGAGACCCAGACAAACTAATTGTGTAAACCCAATGGCCTCTAGTTATCAACGTGTCTATTTTACCTGCCTTCGCCCGCCCAATACGCCCACCTAAGCTCGACTACAATCGCCGCCGCGGACCTGAAAAATCTTGCCAAAGTTATCAATAAATCTGTCAAAAAGCTGCGCATCAAGTACGGGGCGATGAGCAGCGGACTGTGATAGTTATCACTCATCTGATCTCGCTGCTCTTCGGCTTTTTTACAGCTTTATTGACAAGCTGTCACTAAGCACCCACACTAAACTACACTGTTCTACCCCTATACCGGTGCCCCCGGAGCCCCCCGCAACTAAATAAAGTTAGTAACCCTTAAACAGCCGCTCCCGGACACCGCCGCATCTATAATAAATGTATTAAACCCTAAAACGCCACTCCCAGAGCCCACCGCCACCTACATTATACCTAGTAACCCCTATCCTGCCCCCCCTATACCGCCGCCACCTATAATAAATTTATTAACCCCTATCCTGCCGATCCCGGACCCCGCCGCAACTAAATAAATTGTTTAACCCCTAAACTGCTGCTCCCGGAGCCCACCGCAAGCTACATTATACATATTAACCCCTAATCTGTCCCCCCCTACACCGCCGTAACTAAATAAATGTATTACCCCCTAAACCGCCGCTCCCGGAGCCAACCGCAAGCTATATTATACATATTAACCCCTAATCTGTCCCCCCTACACCGCTGCAACTAAATGAAGTTATTAACCCCTAAACCGCCGCTCCCGGACACCGCCGCAACTATAATAAATCTATTAACCTCTAAACTGCCGCTCCCGGACCCCGCCACCACCTATATTAAACTTATTAACCTCTAATCTGCCCCCCCTACACCGTCGCCACCTATAATACATTTATGAACCCCTATCCTGCCCCCCCTACACCGCCGCAACTATAATAAAATTATTAACCCCTAAACCTAAGTCTAACCCTAACCCTAACACCCCCCTAACTTAAATATTAATTAAATACATCTAAATAAATTTAACTCTTATTAAATGAATTATTCCTATTTAAAACTAAATACTTACCTTTAAAATAAACCCTAATATAGCTACAATATAAATAATAATTTTATTGTAGAGATCTTAGGATTTATTTTTATTTTACAGGCAAATTTCAATTTATTTTAACTAGGTACAATAGCTATTAAATAGTTATTAACTATTTAATAGCTACCTAGTTAAAATAAAGATAAATTAACCTGTAAAATAAAAACTAACCTAAGTTACAATTACACCTAACACTACACTATACTTAAATAAATTATTCCTATTTAAAACTAAATACTTACCTGTAAAATAAACCCTAAGATAGCTACAATGTAATTAATAATTTTTATTTTACAGGTAAATTTGTATTTACAGGGAGTACAGAATTATTAGGCAAATGAGTATTTTGACCACATCATCCTCTTTATGCATGTTGTCTTACTCCAAGCTGTATAGGCTTGAAAGCCTACTACCAATTAAGCATATTAGGTGATGTGCATCTCTGTAATGATAAGGGGTGTGGTCTAATGACATCAACACCCTATATCAGGTGTGCATAATAATTAGGCAACTTCCTTTCCTTTGGCAAAATGGGTCAAAAGAAGGACTTGACAGGCTCAGAAAAGTCAAAAATAGTGAGATATCTTGCAGAGGGATGCAGCACTCTTAAAATTGCAAAGCTTCTGAAGCGTGATCATCGAACAATCAAGCGTTTCATTCAAAATAGTCAACAGGGTCGCAAGAAGCGTGTGGAAAAACCAAGGCGCAAAATAACTGCCCATGAACTGAGAAAAGTCAAGTGTGCAGCTGCCAAGATGCCACTTGCCACCAGTTTGGCCATATTTCAGAGCTGCAACATCACTGGAGTGCCCAAAAGCACAAGGTGTGCAATACTCAGAGACATGGCCAAGGTAAGAAAGGCTGAAAGACGACCACCACTGAACAAGACACACAAGCTGAAACGTCAAGACTGGTCCAAGAAATATCTCAAGACTGATTTTTCTAAGGTTTTATGGACTGATGAAATGAGAGTGAGTCTTGATGGGCCAGATGGATGGGCCCATGGCTGGATTGGTAAAGGGCAGAGAGCTCCAGTCCAACTCAGACGCCAGCAAGGTGGAGGTGGAGTACTGGTTTGGGCTGGTATCATCAAAGATGAGCTTGTGGGGCCTTTTCGGGTTGAGGATGGAGTCAAGCTCAACTCCAAGTCCTACTGCCAGTTTCTGGAAGACACCTTCTTCAAGCAGTGGTACAGGAAGAAGTCTGCATCCTTCGAGAAAAACATGATTTTCATGCAGGACAATGCTCCATCACATGCGTCCAAGTACTCCACAGCGTGGCTGGCAAGAAAGGGTATAAAAGAAGAAAATCTAATGACATGGCCTCCTTGTTCACCTGATCTGAACCCCATTGAGAACCTGTGGTCCATCATCAAATGTGAGATTTACAAGGAGGGAAAACAGTACACCTCTCTGAACAGTGTCTGGGAGGCTGTGGTTGCTGCTGCACGCAATGTTGATGGTGAACAGATAAAAAAACTGACAGAATCCATGGATGGCAGGCTTTTGAGTATCCTTGCAAAGAAAGGTGGCTATATTGGTCACTGATTTGTTTTCTTTTTTTTTTGAATGTCAGAAATGTATATTTGTGAATGTTGAGATGTTATATTGGTTTCACTGGTAAAAATAAATAATTGAAATGGGTATATATTTGTTTTTTGTTAAGTTGCCTAATAATTATGCACAGTAATAGTCACCTGCAAACACAGATATCCCCCTAAAATAGCTATAACTAAAAACAAACTAAAAACTACTTCCAAAACTATTCAGCTTTGATATTAATGAGTTTTTTGGGTTCATTGAGAACATGGTTGTTGTTCAATAATAAAATTAATCCTCAAAAATACAACTTGCCTAATAATTCTGCACTCCCTGTATTTTAGCTAGTTAGAATAGTTATTAAATAGTAATTAACTATTTAATAACTACCTAGCTAAAAGAAATACAAAATTACCTGTAAAATAAATCCTAACCTAAGTTACAATTAAACCTAACACTACACTATAATTAAATAAATTAAATAAATTACCTAAAAATAACTACAATTAAATACAATAAAATAAACTTACTAAAGTACAAAAAATAAAAAAAGCTAAGTTACAAAAAATAAAAAAAATAAGTTACAAACATTTCAAAAATATTACAACAATTTTAAGCTACTTACACCTAATCTAATCCCCCTAATAAAATAACAAAGCCCCCCAAAATAAAAAAATGCCCTACCCTATTCTACATTAAAAAGTTACCAGCTCAATTACCTTACCAGCCCTTAAAAGGGCCTTTTGCGCGGCATGCCCCAAAGAAAACAGCTCTTTTGCCTGTAAAATAAAAATACAACCCCCCAACATTAAAACCCACCACCCACATACCCTTACTCTAATCCAAACCCCCCCTTAAATAAACCTAACACTACTCCCCTGAAGATCATCCTACCTTTAGCTGTCTTCAGCCAGCCGACCACCGATGGAACCAAAGAGGAGATCCGGAGCGGCAGAAGTCATCATCCAAGGGGCGCTGAAGAAGTCTTCCATCCGATTGAAGTCATCATCCAGGCGGCGCTGAAGAAGTCTTCCATCCGACTGAAGTCATCATCCAAGGGGCGCTGAAGAAGTCTTCCATCCGATTGAAGTCATCATCCAGGCAGCGTCTTCAATCTTCATCCATCCGGAGCGGAGCAGAGCCATCTTCAGACGAGCCTACACAGAGCCATCTTCTTCCACCGATGACTGAAAGGCGAATGACCGTTCCTTTAAGTGACGTCATCCAAGATGGCGTCCCTCTAATTCTTACTGGCTGATAGCCAATCGGAATTAAGGTAGGAAAAATCTGATTGGCTGATCCAATCAGCCAATCATATTGAGCTCACATTCTATTGGCTGTCCCGATCAGTCCCGATTTATTTTACAGGTAATTTTGTATTTCTTTTAGCTAGGTAGTTATTAAATAGTTAATAACTATTTAATAACTATTCTAACTAGCTAAAATAAATACAAAGTTACCTGTAAAATAAATATAAATCCTAAAATAGCTACAATGTAATTATTAATTACATTGTAGATATCTTACGGCTAGATTTAGAGTTCTGCGGCCAAAGGGGTGCGTTAGCTACGCGTGCTTTTTTTCCCCCGCACCTTTTAAATAACGCTGGTATTTAGAGTTCACAGAATGGCTGCGTTAGGCTCCAAAAAAGGGAGCGTAGAGCATATTTACCGCCACTGCAACTCTCAATACCAGCGTTGCTTACGGACGCGGCCAGCTTAAAAAACGTGCTCATGCACGATTCCCCCATAGAAAACAATGGGGCAGTTTGAGCTGAAAAAACAAAAAAGCAGCGTTCAGCTCTTAACGCAGCCCCATTGTTTACTATGGAGTAACACTTCCTATGTCTGCACCTAACACCCTAACATGTACCCCGAGTCTAAACACCCCTAACCTTACACTTATTAACCCCTAATCTGCCGCCCCCGCTATCGCTGACACCTGCATATTTTTTTTAACCCCTAATCTGCCACTCTGTATACCGCCGCAACCTACATTATACCTATGTACCCCTAATCTGCTGCCCCTAACACCGCCGACCCCTATATTATATTTATTAACCCCTAATCTGTCCCCCACAACGTCGCCGCCAGCTACCTACAATAATTAACCCCTAATCTGCCGATCGGATCTTGCCGCTAGTCTAATAAATGGATTAACCCCTAAAGCTAAGTCTAACCCTAACACTAACACCCCCCTAAGTTAAATATAATTTAAATCTAACGAAATAAATTAACTCTTATTATATAAATTATTCCTATTTAAAGCTAAATACTTACCTGTAAAGTAAACCCTAATATAGCTACAATATAAATTATAATTATATTGTAGCTATTTTAGAATTAATATTTATTTAACAGGTAACTTTGTAATTATTTTAAACAGGTATAATAGCTATTAAATAGTTAAAAACTATTTAATAGCTAAAATAGTTAAAATAATTACAAAATTACCTGTAAAATAAATCCTAACCTAAGTTACAATTAAACCTAACACTACACTATCAATAAATTAATTTAATAAAATATCTACAATTATCTACAATTAAACCTAACACTACACTATCAATAAATTAATTAAATACAATACCTACAAATAAATACAATGAAATAAACTAACTAAAGTACAAAAAATAAAAAAGAACTAAGTTACAAAAAATAAAAAAATATTTATAAACATTAGAAAAATATTACAACAATTTTAAACTAATTACACCTACTCTAAGCCCCCTAATAAAATAACAAAGACCCCCAAAATAAAAAAATGCCCTACCCTATTCTAAATTAAAAAAGTTCAAAGCTCTTTTACCTTACCAGCCCTGAAAAGGGCCATTTGCGGGGCATGCCCCAAAGAATTCAGCTCTTTTGCCTGTAAAAAAAAAAACATACAATACCCCCCCAACATTACAACCCACCACCCACATACCCCTAATCTAACCCAAACCCCCTTAAATTAACCTAACACTAAGCCCCCGAAGATCTCCCTACCTTGTCTTCACCTCACCGGGTTCAGCGATCGGTCCAGAACAGGGTCCGAAGTCTTGATCCAAGCGGCGGCTGAAGAACTCCATCATCGGGCTGAAGTCGGAAGTCCATCATCGGGATGAAGTCTTCTATCAAGCGGCATCTTCAATCTTCTTTCTTCCAGAGTGGAGTGGAGTCATCTTCTTCCCAGCCGACACGGATCCAACCTCTTCAACCGACGCCTACTCGCCGAATGACGGTTCCTTTAAATGACGTCATGCAAGATGGCGTCCCTCGAATTCCGATTGGCTGATAGGATTCTATCAGCCAATCGGAATTAAGGTAGGAATATTCTGATTGGCTGATGGAATCAGACAATCAGATTCAAGTTCAATCCGATTGGCTGATCCAATCAGCCAATCAGATTGAACTTGCATTTTATTGGCTGTTCCGATCAGCCAATAGTATGCGAGCTCAATCTGATTGGCTGATTGGATCAGCCAATCGGATTGAACTTGAATCTGATTGGCTGATTCCATCAGCCAATCAGAATATTCCTACCTTAATTCCGATTGGCTGATAGAATCCTATCAGCCAATCGGAATTCGAGGGACGCCATCTTGGATGACGTCATTTAACGGAACCATTATTCGCCGAGTAGGCGTCGTTAGAAGAGGATGGATCCGCGTCAGCTGGGAAGAAGATGGCTCCGCTCCGGAAGAAAGAAGATTGAAGATGCTGCTTGATAGAAGACTTCATCCCGATGATGGACTTCCGTCTTCAGCCCGATGATGGATTTCTTCAGCCGCCGCTTGGATACAGACTTCAGCCCGAGGATGGACGTCACTCTTCAGCCCCCCGCTTGGGCTTGGATCAAGACATCGGAGGCTCTTCTGGACAGATCGGGACCCGGTAAGGTGAAGACAAGGTAGGGAGATCTTCAAGGGCTTAGTGTTAGGTTTATTTAAGGGGGGTTTGGGTTAGATTAGGGGTATGTGGGTGGTGGGTTGTAATGTGGGTGGGGGGGTATTGTATGTGTTTTTTTCCAGGCAAAAGAGCTGAATTCTTTGGGGCATGCCCCGCAAAGGGCCCTTTTCAGGGCTGGTAAGGTAAAAGAGCTTTGAACTTTTTTAATTTAGAATAGGGTAGGGCATTTTTTTATTTTGGGGGTCTTTGTTATTTTATTAGGGGGCTTAGAGTAGGTGTAATTAGTTTAAAATTGTTGTAATATTTTTCTAATGTTTGTAAATATGTTTTTATTTTTTGTAACTTAGTTCTTTTTTATTTTTTGTACTTTAGTTAGTTTATTTAATTGTATTTATTTGTAGGTATTTTATTTAATTAATTTATTGATAGTGTAGTGTTAGGTTTAATTGTAGATAATTGTAGGTATTTTATTTAATTAATTTATTGATAGTGTAGTGTTAGTTTTAATTGTAACTTAGGTTAGGATTTATTTTACAGGTAATTTTATAATTATTTTAACTAGGTAACTATTAAATAGTTATTAACTATTTAATAGCTATTGTACCTGGTTAAAATAAATACAAAGTTGCCTGTAAAATAAATATTAATCCTAAAATAGCTACAATATAATTATTATTTATACTGTAGCTATATTAGGGTTTATTTTACAGGTAAGTATTTAGATTTAAATAGGAATAATTTATTTAATAAGAGTTAATTTATTTAGTTAGATTTAAATTATATTTAACTTAGGGGGGTGTTAGGGTTAGGGTTAGAATTAGCTTTAGGGGTTAAAAAAATGTATTAGAATAGCGGTGAGCTCCGATCGTCAGATTAGGGGTTAATACTTGAAGTTAGGTGTCGGCGATGTTAGGGAGGGCAGATTAGGGGTTAATACTATTACTAGGGGCAGCAGATTAGGGATTCATAGGGATAACGTAGGTGGCAGCGGCGTGGTCCGGTCGGCAGATTAGGGGTTGATAAGTGTAGGTAGGTAGCGGCGACGTTGTGGGTGGCATATTAGGGGTTAATAAATATAATATAGATAATATAATAAATATAATATAGGGGTCGGCGATGTTAGGGAGGGCAGATTAGGGGTTAATACTATTTATTATAGGGTTATTGAGGCGGGAGTGAGGCGGATTAGGGGTTAATAACTTTATTATAATAGCGGCGCGGTCCGGTCGGCAGATTAGGGGTTAATAAGTGTAGGTAGCGGCGACATTGGGGGTGGCATATTAGGGGTTAATAAATATAATATAGGGGTCGGCGGTGTTAGGGGCAGCAGATTAGGGGTTCATAGGGATAACGTAGGTGGCAGCGGTGTGCGGTCGGCAGATTAGGGGTTAAAAAAATTTAATAGAGTGGCGGCGATGTGGGGGGACCTCGGTTTAGGGGTACATAGGTAGTTTATATGTGTTAGTGTACTTTAGAGCACAGTAGTTAAGAGCTTTATAAACCGGCGTTAGCCCAGAAAGCTCTTAACTACTGACTTTTTTCTGCGGCTGGAGTTTTGTCGTTAGATTTCTAACGCTCACTTCAGCCAAGACTCTAAATACCGGCGTTAAAAAGATCCCATTGAAAAGATAGGATACGCAAATGGCGTAGGGGTATCTGCAGTATGGAAAAGTCGCGGCTGCAAAATGAGCGTTAGACCCTTTCCTGACTGACTCCAAACACCAGAGGGAGCGGTAAAAACCAGTGTTAGGAGCCTCTAACGCTGGTTTTGACGGCTACCGCCCAACTCTAAATCTAGCCATTAATATAGCCATTAGGGTTTTTTTTACAGGTAAGTATTTAGTTTTAAATAGGAATAATTTATTTAAGTATAGTGTAGTGTTAGGTGTAATTGTAACTTAGGTTAGTTTTTATTTTACAGGTTAATTTCTCTTTATTTTAACTAGGTAGCTATTAAATAGTTAATAACTATTTAATAGCTATTGTACCTAGTTAAAATAAATTAAAATTTGCCTGTAAAATAAAAATAAATCCTAAGATCGCTACAATAAAATTATTATTTATATTGTAGCTATATTAATGTTTATTTTAAAGGTAAGTATTTAGTTTTAAATAGGAATAATTAATTTAATAAGAGTTAAATTTATTTAGATGTATTTAATTAATATTTAAGTTAGGGGGGTGTTAGGATTAGGGTTAGACTTAGGTTTAGGCGTTAATAATTTTATTATAGTTGCGGCGGTGTAGGGGGGGCAGGATAGGGGTTAATAAATGTATTATAGGTGGCGACGGTGTAGGGGGGCAGATTAGGGGTTAATAAGTTTAATATAGGTGGTGGCGGGGTCTGGGAGCGGCAGTTTAGGGGTTAATACATTTATTATAGTTGTGGCGGTGTCCGGGAGCGGTGGTTTAGTGGTTAATAACTTTATTTAGTTGCGGCGGTGTAGGGGGGGACAGATTAGGGGTTAATATGTATAATGTAGCTTGCGGTGTGCTCCGGGAGTGGCGGTTTAGGGGGTAATACATTTATTTAGTTGCGGTGGTGTAGGGGGGACAGATTAGGTGTGTTTAGACTCGGGGTACATGTTAGGGTGTTAGGTGCAGACATCTCCCATAGGAATCAATGGGATGTCGGGCAGCAGCGAACATGAACTTTCGCTATGGTCAGACTCCCATTGATTCCTATGGGATCCGCCGCCTCCAGGGCGGCGGTTTGAAAACCAGGTATGCTGGGTCGGAAAAGTGCCGAGCGTACCTGCTAGTTTTTTGATAACTAGCAAAAGTAGTCAGATTGTGCCGAACTTGTGTGCGGAACATCTGGAGTGACGTAAGAATCAATCTGTGTCGGACTGAGTCTGGCGGATCGAAGCTTACATCACAAAATTCTACTTTTGCCGGTGTAAAGGGCTTGATAACTAAGGCGAATTAGCCTCGCCACAAATACGCTGCGGAATTCCAGCGTATTTGAGGTTGACGGCTTGATAACTAGAGGCCTATATATGTTTTATGGTAACCTTTGTTATTGTTGTTCTTAACCAATCTAATTGAATATACTGTATACTTCACTCTGGCTAAGTTATAGAGTTCTTTAGAGGTTAGTTGACCCACAATATGTATGTTATTAAAGCTGTATATAAGAGCTACTCTCTACTAGATAACTGTATGCATCAGAGTTAGCTTCTCCAATAGAGCTCCTTGATATTTTTATAGATTTAAGCAATTTCAGATTACCGCTGGAATTAAACCTTAACCTTTAGAGGTGGTTTACACAATTTAACAAATCATGGTCAATGTATGATGGTGTAGTAGGGCTTAGAACACAGGTGATGACATCCGACAGTCTACGGCCGGGATGGTGGGATTGAGGGCTACACTTTGTGTTAACGATGTTGCTAATTCTTCTGCCCTACATGAGTGAAGCCATACTGAACCACAATATATGATACTAGAATCATTAAGCTCTAAATTATAGTCCGGTTCACACCATTGTACATAAGGAACAGTTACAATTGTATATTTAATGCTTTTATACTTACTGACAATCACACCTCACTACCTTTAGATACAAACATTACCAAGTATGACGACATTGCAATTTGATTGTTTCAGCAGTGTTATGCATCATTGTTTATTGGAAAGACAGTTGTCTGGCATAAGGATTTTACTTAGCTCCTTAAATGCCCTGAACTTTTGCCATACAATTATTCCAGAAGCTATTCTCATAAATCTAGTCAATAACCATGGGGATCCTCCTACACTATCAGATGGCCCCTCTAACACTAAGAGGTGATTTAACACATTCAATGCTATAGTTTATTCTCCTTAATCATCCCTGACCCATGTGGACCTTAGTACATTATCAGTTTTAATCCTGAGCCGGAATTTCTAACCAGGGCGATAAAGCTATTACACCCAAGTGGTTTACATAGGGATATAACCTAAGGAAATTTAGGATCAAGGTTTTTGTTAGGTCACAAGGATGCCATAATAACATCTTGAAATACTGAAGCTGTAACGCTTGTGACTTCTTGTCTGCAGTATGCACACCTATAAAGACCACTGCTTAACTTAAAGGGACACTGTACCCAAACATTTTATTTTGTGATTCAGATTGAGCATGACATTTTAAGCAAATTTCGAGTTGACTCCTATTATCAAATTTTCTTCATTCTCTTGGTATCTTTATTTGAAATGCAAGAATGTAAGTTTAGATTCCAGCCCATTTTTGGTGAACAACCTGGGTTGTACTTGCTGATTGGTGGATAAATTCATCCACCAATAAAAAAGTGCTGTCCAGAGTACTGAAACCAAAAAAAAGCTTAGATGCCTTCTTTTTCAAATAATGATAGCAAGAGAACGAAGAAAAATTGATAATAGGAGTAAATTAGAAAGTTGCTTAAAATTGCATGCTCTTTCTGAATTACTAAAGAAAAAAATTGGGTTCAGTGTCCCTTTAAGTCTCCTGGACATTAAAATTGAGGCTCTTCAGAGATAGAAGCAGGAGCAGTTGTTAGTGTCAGTTTATACCAGATGCACTTATATCATTATTGTACAATAGATATATTCCAATTACACTGTTATATATTTGCTTTAAGTCTATTTATATGACCTATGTACTATAAATCCAGATAACAGAGTTATCATTTATGATTCAAGAGCGTTCAATATTTGTTAGATATTTATGAAAAATATGAAAACAGAGGTTTGCCTTAGAGACTCAAGAATAGTCTCCTAGTGAACATGATAACCCTCTGAAGCTTTGTATAAATGGTTGTACTAAGAGGTCCAAAAGAGGTCTCATATGTCTAGTAGGGGGTTTATATTATTAGCAAGACATACGTTATATTAAATGTTCCAATATTGTCAGTTACACACAACCTGTTTATTCTGTATGGATGTATTCATAATATGTCTGAAAGTAATTTTGCTGTCTAAATTTTACTGACATGCCTGGTTTATGTCTTGATTTATACCTCAATAAAAATTAATAAAAAATAAAAGAATTTTAAGAGCTGCTGTTCTTTGTATCCATGTAAACGGAACAGTACACTGTGTGTTCATTGTTAATATTTGAAGCAATGGGCAACAGATAAGATTGATTATAATATTTGAACAAAATGTAGTTACCTCCACTACCTATTGTGTGTCAGTCATTTAATAAATATGCATATGTGGGAGTGGATTCATCTTTGTTCATGCTATTATCAATGTGTCTTTTTTGAAGCTCAAATTTTTATGTGGTGTGGTTGTTTAAATTCACACATTCACACTCTGAGTTGATTTTGAATAACATTGTGTGCTCCAATTATGAAACGTCTTTCATTCTCTATTTCATATATTTTTTTTTTTTTTAAAGAAACCGCAATCTTTTTCTGTGCATTTGTACAGTTAAGAAATCATTGTTTCGATTGACTGTTGAGACTTGAAGTGACTTTCCAATTTATTGATATATTGCTATTTATAATTTACAATAATTTAGAATATTAGTGGCCTTTCTATTAATGGGTCATTGAGAAAGTGTAACCAAACGAAAAGCGTTTGACCTGCAATTGTACCACTCTTTTAACTTTATGCTATTCAATAAATATGTCTATTTTTAAGACATCTGGCTTTTCACTCATGTTTACACCCAGAGAGGACTGAGTACTCTTTTCTATGGTATTCCGTTTTTGCCTTTCTATTAAGGTATTTTATGAAGCATTTCCAGAAGATGCATATGACGGTCTTGCTCATGTTTATTCTAATTGTCATTCAGACATTCATCTCTTTTCAAATAACTCTTGGAGATATGCCTAAGGTTTATATTTAAATTTTGCTTTACTAATTATATTAATACTTTTTTACTTGTGATGTACGCTGCTACAAAATAATTGTGCTGGTAACTATGAGTGTACTTTTAAATTCAATAAAATGGGAAATTCATCAAGGGTAAGCAAACAACTTAAAGGGATACTAACCCCTCATTTTTTCTTTCATGATTCAGATAGAGCATGCAATTTTAAGCAACTTTTTAATTTACTCCTATTATCAATTTTTCTTTGTTCTCATGTTATCTTGATTTGAAAAAGCAGTAATAAAAGGTTAGGAGCCGGACCATTTTTTAAGTTCAGCACCTTGGTAGAGCTGCTGATTGGTTTGCTACATTTAGCCACAAATCAGCAAGTGCTACCCATGTGTTGAACAAAAAATGGTCTGGCTCTAAAGCTTACAGTACTGCTTTTTCAAATCAAGATAGCATGAGAACAAAGAAAAATTTATAATAGGAGTAAATTAGAAAGGTGCTTAAAATCTCATGCTCTATCTGAATCATGAAATTAAAAAAAATGGGTTTAGTATCCCTTTAAGTGTTCCTTATTCTGGACTATCCATGAAGTTTGGAATATATGTCGAGAGATAAATAGAGAGATAGACTTGAGGAAGCACAAGATGATTATAAAGCATTAAATCATATATTATTATACAAATCATTTATATATTTTAATCTATATTTATAAATAAGAATTATTTCAAAGTAAAGTTTCATTCAAGATAACATGACCAGTATAAAAAATTAAGAAAACATACAAATTTTTCAGTAATTTATGTATTTGCCAATCAAAGCATGTAATAAGGGCCCATTTATGCCTGTTTACCACAAGTTACATTAAATTCAGGGTGATTTATTGGTCGTGTAAAAGTAGGGGCCACCACTGCACTAGGTTTTCTCTAAGCAATAATAAATGCAGCCATCAGGAAAAAAAACGAGCTGCAAAGACCGTTGGGCTGGTCCCTTAGTTAGAAACATTGTCTGCCTACAAAAAAAATACATGGGGTACAGAGAATGCTGAATACATACAGTATATTTCTCACAATATACATAAAACACATAAGAACTTTCTGCGCTAAGATCCCATAACAGATGTAATTGACTAAAACAATCTGAACAAATAATAAAACAATATTATATGCAAGTGAACCAGTGACAGGTTACTCCTAAAAGTAGCATAAACATGATACTGTTAGCATAGTCTGTTGTATGGAAAATCCATTAAAGTTCAATGGTGGAATATAGCAGGTAAATGAAACAGAGCAGCGTCTCTCACCATAAGAAGAAGCCTGAATCGGCTGTGTAATTGTCCCAACTTGCAGATGGATAATAGGTTTCAGCAGTGGATCCATTCTCTGTATGAATCTCCAAAGGCTCTTAGTTGAAACACAGGGTAGTCGGGTAATGACGTCACTCCGTGTCAGCTACGGAATCCGAGATGCAGCTCCACTGATGCTGAGTTCTTCTCCTCTCAGCCGGTGAACATACAGAAAAAAAGGAAGGAGACAGGAGCGCAAACTCGATTCAAGTGAGTTTATCTGCACTTACAAGATGCACAAAATAAAATGGCACATAGGATATAGCAGACGAACAGGAACAGCAGTGTAAACTGGATATATTCGCCACATCCCACCAGGTGACGTCCGGACTCCAAAAACACCTTCTGGCCTGTATCGACTGGGTCTGTCTGTGTGTCTCAATTAAACACAAACATATGTAGAACCTCAATGCGTTTCCCCCATTTTGCGAACAGGCTTTCTCAAGAGGACAAATGGATTTCTCACAATATGTTTGAGTATAATTTGCAGATGTGTGCTACAGATACCTGGCTTTAAAAGTAAATAGATACTTGTTTTCTTTGTATTGTTGAAATGCTTGGTAACACAAATTGCTAATCAGCCAATCACATGGCAGCAACTCAATGCATTTAGGCATCTAGACGTGGTGAAGAAGACTTGCTGAAGTTCAAACCGAGCATCAGAATGGAGAATAAAGGGGATTTAAGTGACTTTGAACGTGGCATGGTTGTTGGTGCCAGACAGGTGGTTCTGAGTATTTCAAAAACTGCTGATCTACTAGGATTTTTACGCATAACAATCTTTAGGGTTTACAAAGAATGGTCCAAAAAGAGAAAATATCCAGTGAGTGGCAGTTGTGTGGATGAAAATGCCTTGTTGATATCAGAGGAGAATGGGCAGACTGCTTTGAGATGATAGAAAGGCAATAGTAACTTAAATAACCACTCGTTACAACGAAGGTATTCAGAATTCCATCTCTGAATGCACAACACATCAAACATTGAAGCAGATTGGCTACAGCAGGAGAAGACAACACCGGGTGTCACTCCTGTCAGCTAAGAACAGGAAATTGAGGCTACATTAAAATTAAACAATAGAAGATTGGAAAAACATTACCTGGTCTGATGAGTCTCGATTTCAGCTGTGACATTCCAATGGTAGGATCAGAATTTGGTGTAAACAACATGAAAGCATTGATCCATGGTGGTGGTGTAATGGTGTAGGGGGATATTTTATTGGCACACTTTGGGTCCCTTAGTACCAATTGAGCATTTTTTAAATGTCACAGCTTACCTGAGTATTGTTGACCATGTCCATCATTTTATGACTTCAGTGTACCCATCTTCTGATGGCTACTTCCAGCAGGATAAGGCACCATATCACAAAGCTCAAATCATCTCAAACTGGTTTCTTGAACATCACAATGAGTTCACTGTACTCCAATGGCTTCCACAATCACCGGATCTCAATCCAATAGAGCACCTTTGGGATGTGGTGGACTGGGAGATTCGCATCATGAATGTGCAGCTTACAAATCTGAAGCAACTGCGTGATGCTATCATTTCAATATGGACCAAAATCTCTGAGGAATGTTTCCAACACCTTGTTGAATCTATGCCACAAAGAATTAAGGCATATATATATATATATATTCAAAGGTGGATACAGCGCCTATATGTCCAATATACTGATGTGGTATGTGAGGAATAAAGGATGGGAAAAAGCAAATAAGAACATAGAAAATAAAAGAAAAAATAAAAGAAAAATATATATATATTAAAATAAAATAACAATAAAAGGTCCAGCTAAAAATAGCATATAAAATATATAAACTCTGAAACGATGTTCATATGAGTCCTAGAAGTAATATAAATCGTAGTGAATCTCCAGATGTAGTGGTTGTATAGATATAGTTGGTATATAATACCCTTACCAGATATTACCTCAATCGAATGAGGTAAGTATGCCGCACTGGGGGTATATATAGATGATTGGGTTTCCTCCTTGTATCCTGCTTGTGGTGTTCGTTGACCTCTTGGAGTATGCAGGGATATGCCTCTAATGATGAATAGATCCCTTATACTTCCTATGGATTCGTGGTTGGCCTCTTGGAGTGCTCTTTCTGCTCTGGTATTAACTTTCTCCGGCGTGAGGATACCCAGGGAGACACAAAGGAAATATATAGTGTAATACCGTTTATTTTCTTAAAAAAGCATAAAAATACAGTTTATATCGCACTCACATTTGACATCCTCAAACAGTATGAGGTATGTATATGGCACATATAATTTAGAGGAATCCTTTCCACAGGTTAGAATGGGATACAAAATCCCCAGTCACAATTACAGACCTCGCAAAGAATTTGCATACAGCTGTGGTGTATTTCAAAGTAAGCAAAGCAGTGCAGCATAAATGGCACATAAAGCACCGCTAGTGAGACTAGCTGCAAGGAGGAGCACAATCTTATCAAAAGACAACAAAATGGAACATGAATTAAAAAGTGTATACAAACAAGTCAATTCCCTAACGCGTTTCAAAGGTTTGAATCCTTCTTCTTCAGAGGGTTAGATGGAAAGCTGGGCCGTTATCGGTTGTTTTGTACGCTTCGGGCGGCGGCACGCCCTCAGCGTATAATTGGTCATATGGGCCCGCGTTACGTGACGTTAGTTTCACGTTTGTTTGAGTATGGTGAGTATACTGCTTTTGTGTATTGGTTGGTTACACGTCAGTACACGTGATTGGGCAAAAACGTATCCTGATAGGTCCAATACAGCAAAGATTTATGGGATATGTAGTTTTCAGGATACTTAATATTTTCAATTGTCATTTTTGAAGACATTCTTATCGATATATTCATATAGTGTGATCGGTATTTTTGTATGATTATTATTTTATGATACATACATATTGCTTGTTTATTTAAAAGCTCGTGTATGGTTAGGTTTTGCTTTATAGGGTATTTATTGTACGCTCCATTACGTTTTGGAATACAGTATATATAAGGGACATTTCGGTATAATAAGTTTCTTATGATTATTAAATTATATGTAGCCCCTTTGAGTAGTTATTATTTCGTCTATAGTAAGAATATATCTTTAGTGTATATTTGAGTCCTGTTCTTATGTATATGATATAAGCTATAACTTGATACATCGTGATTCTGGAGTCCAGGGCTTAGACTGATCTCATAGGCTAGTTAGTATCTGCATATTTATAGTTCCTGTTTTATATATTACTCAGATCATTTGGTCACAAAGTAGTTAGTGTGTCATAATAAATACGTATCTATGTAACACATTATATTTTTGTTGGTATTAGTTATGGAATAAATGATACTATAATGTATGTTATTAGTTCTTAATCTTGTAAAGAATGAATTGATATGAGTGCCACATACATGTTGTTACAAGAGTTACTGCATACTCTGTAATTTTAGAATTATATGACTCACTGGATAAGGAAAGCTGCTATATCTATGTCTTTATTGAGGCCTTTGGGGGTCATGGAATCTAGTTTGTGTATCCATTGTGTTTCCCTTCGTCTTAGATGGAGTTCTCTACTTATACCCTCCGGGGGATCCCTGATGTGTTCAAGTATAGTGCCTCTCAGACATGCTGGATTAGAATTGTGTATTAAACGAAAATGGTTTGATACACTATGTTTTTTGAAGCTACTTTCTATATTTCTAATGTGTTCCAGAAGTCTGGTCTTGTAGGGTCTAATAGTGCGCCCTACGTATTGTAGCCCACAGTTACATTCGATTAGATACACTACATAATCTGTTTTACAGTTAGTAATTGAATCCAATTCCCAGCTTTTATGGTTTGAGAATGAAGTAATTTTTTTGGTGGGTTTATTATTATTGTAGTGATGTTTGCAAGCCTCACAATTGAGACGGTTGCATTTAAAGAAGCCTTTTGTCTTGTTTTGCAGCCAGTTGGTAGTTTTTATAGTTTTGTTTGTTGATTTTAATTTACTGGGTGCTATGGTTGCTCTGATATTTTTGCCCTTTCTAAAGACTAGTTTAGGGTTATTTTTAGTTATTTCATTCAAAAGGGTATCCTTTTTCAATATATGCCAGTGTTTGTTTAAGATGGTTTTAATGGCATTAGCACCTTCATTGTATGTTGTGATCATTAGTGGTGTGTCTTTTCGTTTTTTGGTATTTTTATTAAGATTTGTTAGTAGTGTATTTCTATCCATTTTATTTACCTTATTAAATGCCTTGTGTATGTTATCAGCTTTATATCCTTTGTTTAATAATTTATTAGTTAAAATATTTGATTCATGTAGGAAGTCTGTCTGTCTGGAACAATTTCTTTTTATGCGTTGAAATTGACCATATGGTATGCTTTGTATCCAGGCCGGATGATGGCAGCTGGTAGCTGTTAAATAACTGTTACTATCAGTAGCTTTGCTGTATAATTTTGTTTGGATGGAATTTTCTTCATGATAAAGTATGAGGTCAAGGAATTCAATTTCTTTTGAATTAGTTTTATCTGTAAATGTTAAATTAAAATCATTGATATTGATGTGGTTTACAAAGTCTTGGATTGTGTTGTTATTGTCCTTGTGTTCCCATATTATTATGATATCATCAATAAAACGAAAATATGTTTTGATGTTATCTATAAAGGGATTATTGTCCCAAATATATTTGTCCTCCCACATGCCCATATATAGGTTGGCATAGCTGGGGGCGAATTTCGTCCCCATAGCTGTGCCACCTATTTGGAGGAAATATTCATTATTGAAAGTAAAGTAGTTTTTTTGTAGGATGAACTTAGCAGAATCTTTTATGAATTCGATTTTATTTGTTTCTAAATTGGATAATTTATTAAGCCAATAGTCTAGTGCTTCTATGCCTTTGTTGTGAGGGATATTTGTATATAAGGAGCTGACGTCCAACGTGAGCCAGCAAAAGTTATCTTTCCATTTGATATTAGATAGTTTGCTTATGGTGTCAGGTGTATCTCTAATGTGTGATAAGAGTTTAGGTACCAGAGGTTGAAGATATGAGTCTATGTATTCTGACAATTTGGTCGTGAGTGACCCTATTCCAGAAATAATAGGTCTTCCAGGGGGATTAGTGTTTGATTTATGTATTTTGGGTGTATGGTAAAAGGTGGCTACTTTCGGATTAGTGATAGATAAAAAAAGAAATTCATAATTATTAATTATGTTTTCATGTTTAGCGGTATCTAGAAGATTTTTATATTCTCGTAGATAACAATCTGTTGGGTCAGTTTTAAGGGATCTATATGTTTCATTATCACCCAGTAATCTCATAGCTTCCTTGATGTAATCTGCTCTGTCCTGTATGATAATCCCTCCTCCCTTATCCGCTTCCCTTATTACTATTTCATTGTCTTCTTTTAGTTGCTTTAAAGTAATCTTTTCTTTTCTAGTGAGATTATCTTTTTTTATTTTGTATGTTTCGCACATTTGTAGCAGGTCTTCTTGAACTAACTTTTCAAATACCGGAATGTAATTCCCTTTAGAGTGTGTAGGGAAAAAGGTAGAGATAGGTTTAAAATTAGAATAAGAGGGAAAGTTTACAGTTGCTGTACTAGAGCTAGATACAAGATCATTGGCCATAGGATTATCATTGTCATTTAGTAGTGCTTCTAGATCTATTAGAGCGTTTAGATCTTTGTCATCTAGTTGTGATGGAACTATAGTGTCCATATTTGTTGATTTGTCTTTTTGTATTTTTTGGAAGTGCCTGTTTAGCGTTAACTTCCTGATATATTTATGTAGGTCTATGAAGAGGTCAAAGGGATTCGGTCCCTTAGTGGGAGCAAATGCTAGACCTTTCTTTAGGAGGTTTAGTTCCTGCAGTGAAAAGGTTTTATGTGTTGATAGGTTAAATATTTTAACTTCTGAATATGAATCAGAGGGACTATATTTTACATTTTGGTTGATCTTATTCTTTTTTGATTGCATTCGTTTTCCTGCTCTACAGCCTCTTCTTCTGACTCGTCTCTTCTTCTCTTTTGGTGATGTGGTTTTATTCTCCAGTGTGGAATGTTGATGTTCTGTTCTTGTTGAAGTGGTGTGTGTGGGTGTGAGTCTCTGGGTGTTGTGTTCTGATTGTTCAGTTTGTGATACCTGTTGTATGGTTGATAGGGTTGTTGATATGGGGGGGGATGATAAGGATATTGTGGAGGCTGTGGATGATTGGTGTATGCCTGTCTTCTGTAATTGGGGGAGTGTTTGTATGACTGTCTGATATGGGTGTTGGGAGGATACTGGGGAGGTGGGCGTGGTCCTAAAAAATGAGGGTTATAGTGACTATTATTACGATTAGTATGTTGATATGTTTCTTTAAGATTTCTATTGCGAGCTATGTGGGGTATGTGTTTGGGGAGCGTAGTATTGTGTATACTTTTGTTTCCTCTATTGTGTTGTTCTTTGGGATCTAAATAGTGTAATGAAAAACCTGGTGAATATATTTCCTCATAATTGTCCTCATTTATTTTATCATGAGATTCAGCTTCTACTCCTGTATTGTGGTTTTCGCAGCTGAAACCTAGGTTGTGTGAGATATTATTATCTTCTCTTATTCTTTCTTTATGTAGGTTTAAATCTTTCATGAATTTATCTCTTTTTCGATTTTCTACTATTTTTTCATACCTCAAAATTTTATTTTTGTTCTCATTATCGAGCTCATTGTAATATACGTCTCCTTTGAAGTTGTTTAATCTTTGTCTTATGTCAGTGATCTGTTCTGTTAGGGTGTCTACTTTTTTATCCCTGTATTTGATTAGAATTTTCATAAATGTAATGGAGCATTGGTGTAGGGCTGTATCCCATTCTGTTAGTAGCTCAATTTCTGTATCCTCAAATATAGGTGTTTTAGTGAGTTGTAGACCCTGAGGTACAATATTGTATTTGATGTATCTTTCTAGAGTTAAGCTGTCATACCAGTTTTGCAGTTGCTTCTTACTTAGTTTTTCTAGCTTTTCGAATAGTTTTTTTGGATTTGTGATTTCCAAATTGGTTTCTAGGGTAAATTGTTCCTCATTTATTGATAAATTTCTGCTTTTGTTTTTCGGATCAAAGTATGCCCCGTATTCCAGATCCATGATCTAGATATTAATCTAGGGTATCTGTATATATATATCAAAATGCAGTTAGATCTATCAATTGCAATGTATGAAATAATCTAAGAAGTTACTGTTGGTAGTTTGAGTTAGTGGTGTCTATGACCTACAGCCTAGAGTAACAATTGAACCTAAATAAGGAACTAAAAATATGTAGAAATAAGTAAAATGTGTCTCCTCAGTGTACTGAGTTGACACAAGTGATACTCTGTTGTGGGCGCTGGTCAGAAGGTGTATAGGAAATAGTGGCAGCTGTATAGGACATATACTGGGAGGGTTGTGAAGCCCTAGACAGTAAAAGAGAATATATATTCAAAGGTGGATACAGCGCCTATATGTCCAATATACTGATGTGGTATGTGAGGAATAAAGGATGGGAAAAAGCAAATAAGAACATAGAAAATAAAAGAAAAAATAAAAGAAAAATATATATATATTAAAATAAAATAACAATAAAAGGTCCAGCTAAAAATAGCATATAAAATATATAAACTCTGAAACGATGTTCATATGAGTCCTAGAAGTAATATAAATCGTAGTGAATCTCCAGATGTAGTGGTTGTATAGATATAGTTGGTATATAATACCCTTACCAGATATTACCTCAATCGAATGAGGTAAGTATGCCGCACTGGGGGTATATATAGATGATTGGGTTTCCTCCTTGTATCCTGCTTGTGGTGTTCGTTGACCTCTTGGAGTATGCAGGGATATGCCTCTAATGATGAATAGATCCCTTATACTTCCTATGGATTCGTGGTTGGCCTCTTGGAGTGCTCTTTCTGCTCTGGTATTAACTTTCTCCGGCGTGAGGATACCCAGGGAGACACAAAGGAAATATATAGTGTAATACCGTTTATTTTCTTAAAAAAGCATAAAAATACAGTTTATATCGCACTCACATTTGACATCCTCAAACAGTATGAGGTATGTATATGGCACATATAATTTAGAGGAATCCTTTCCACAGGTTAGAATGGGATACAAAATCCCCAGTCACAATTACAGACCTCGCAAAGAATTTGCATACAGCTGTGGTGTATTTCAAAGTAAGCAAAGCAGTGCAGCATAAATGGCACATAAAGCACCGCTAGTGAGACTAGCTGCAAGGAGGAGCACAATCTTATCAAAAGACAACAAAATGGAACATGAATTAAAAAGTGTATACAAACAAGTCAATTCCCTAACGCGTTTCAAAGGTTTGAATCCTTCTTCTTCAGAGGGTTAGATGGAAAGCTGGGCCGTTATCGGTTGTTTTGTACGCTTCGGGCGGCGGCACGCCCTCAGCGTATAATTGGTCATATGGGCCCGCGTTACGTGACGTTAGTTTCACGTTTGTTTGAGTATGGTGAGTATACTGCTTTTGTGTATTGGTTGGTTACACGTCAGTACACGTGATTGGGCAAAAACGTATCCTGATAGGTCCAATACAGCAAAGATTTATGGGATATGTAGTTTTCAGGATACTTAATATTTTCAATTGTCATTTTTGAAGACATTCTTATCGATATATTCATATAGTGTGATCGGTATTTTTGTATGATTATTATTTTATGATACATACATATTGCTTGTTTATTTAAAAGCTCGTGTATGGTTAGGTTTTGCTTTATAGGGTATTTATTGTACGCTCCATTACGTTTTGGAATACAGTATATATAAGGGACATTTCGGTATAATAAGTTTCTTATGATTATTAAATTATATGTAGCCCCTTTGAGTAGTTATTATTTCGTCTATAGTAAGAATATATCTTTAGTGTATATTTGAGTCCTGTTCTTATGTATATGATATAAGCTATAACTTGATACATCGTGATTCTGGAGTCCAGGGCTTAGACTGATCTCATAGGCTAGTTAGTATCTGCATATTTATAGTTCCTGTTTTATATATTACTCAGATCATTTGGTCACAAAGTAGTTAGTGTGTCATAATAAATACGTATCTATGTAACACATTATATTTTTGTTGGTATTAGTTATGGAATAAATGATACTATAATGTATGTTATTAGTTCTTAATCTTGTAAAGAATGAATTGATATGAGTGCCACATACATGTTGTTACAAGAGTTACTGCATACTCTGTAATTTTAGAATTATATGACTCACTGGATAAGGAAAGCTGCTATATCTATGTCTTTATTGAGGCCTTTGGGGGTCATGGAATCTAGTTTGTGTATCCATTGTGTTTCCCTTCGTCTTAGATGGAGTTCTCTACTTATACCCTCCGGGGGATCCCTGATGTGTTCAAGTATAGTGCCTCTCAGACATGCTGGATTAGAATTGTGTATTAAACGAAAATGGTTTGATACACTATGTTTTTTGAAGCTACTTTCTATATTTCTAATGTGTTCCAGAAGTCTGGTCTTGTAGGGTCTAATAGTGCGCCCTACGTATTGTAGCCCACAGTTACATTCGATTAGATACACTACATAATCTGTTTTACAGTTAGTAATTGAATCCAATTCCCAGCTTTTATGGTTTGAGAATGAAGTAATTTTTTTGGTGGGTTTATTATTATTGTAGTGATGTTTGCAAGCCTCACAATTGAGACGGTTGCATTTAAAGAAGCCTTTTGTCTTGTTTTGCAGCCAGTTGGTAGTTTTTATAGTTTTGTTTGTTGATTTTAATTTACTGGGTGCTATGGTTGCTCTGATATTTTTGCCCTTTCTAAAGACTAGTTTAGGGTTATTTTTAGTTATTTCATTCAAAAGGGTATCCTTTTTCAATATATGCCAGTGTTTGTTTAAGATGGTTTTAATGGCATTAGCACCTTCATTGTATGTTGTGATCATTAGTGGTGTGTCTTTTCGTTTTTTGGTATTTTTATTAAGATTTGTTAGTAGTGTATTTCTATCCATTTTATTTACCTTATTAAATGCCTTGTGTATGTTATCAGCTTTATATCCTTTGTTTAATAATTTATTAGTTAAAATATTTGATTCATGTAGGAAGTCTGTCTGTCTGGAACAATTTCTTTTTATGCGTTGAAATTGACCATATGGTATGCTTTGTATCCAGGCCGGATGATGGCAGCTGGTAGCTGTTAAATAACTGTTACTATCAGTAGCTTTGCTGTATAATTTTGTTTGGATGGAATTTTCTTCATGATAAAGTATGAGGTCAAGGAATTCAATTTCTTTTGAATTAGTTTTATCTGTAAATGTTAAATTAAAATCATTGATATTGATGTGGTTTACAAAGTCTTGGATTGTGTTGTTATTGTCCTTGTGTTCCCATATTATTATGATATCATCAATAAAACGAAAATATGTTTTGATGTTATCTATAAAGGGATTATTGTCCCAAATATATTTGTCCTCCCACATGCCCATATTTATAGATAACATCAAAACATATTTTCGTTTTATTGATGATATCATAATAATATGGGAACACAAGGACAATAACAACACAATCCAAGACTTTGTAAACCACATCAATATCAATGATTTTAATTTAACATTTACAGATAAAACTAATTCAAAAGAAATTGAATTCCTTGACCTCATACTTTATCATGAAGAAAATTCCATCCAAACAAAATTATACAGCAAAGCTACTGATAGTAACAGTTATTTAACAGCTACCAGCTGCCATCATCCGGCCTGGATACAAAGCATACCATATGGTCAATTTCAACGCATAAAAAGAAATTGTTCCAGACAGACAGACTTCCTACATGAATCAAATATTTTAACTAATAAATTATTAAACAAAGGATATAAAGCTGATAACATACACAAGGCATTTAATAAGGTAAATAAAATGGATAGAAATACACTACTAACAAATCTTAATAAAAATACCAAAAAACGAAAAGACACACCACTAATGATCACAACATACAATGAAGGTGCTAATGCCATTAAAACCATCTTAAACAAACACTGGCATATATTGAAAAAGGATACCCTTTTGAATGAAATAACTAAAAATAACCCTAAACTAGTCTTTAGAAAGGGCAAAAATATCAGAGCAACCATAGCACCCAGTAAATTAAAATCAACAAACAAAACTATAAAAACTACCAACTGGCTGCAAAACAAGACAAAAGGCTTCTTTAAATGCAACCGTCTCAATTGTGAGGCTTGCAAACATCACTACAATAATAATAAACCCACCAAAAAAATTACTTCATTCTCAAACCATAAAAGCTGGGAATTGGATTCAATTACTAACTGTAAAACAGATTATGTAGTGTATCTAATCGAATGTAACTGTGGGCTACAATACGTAGGGCGCACTATTAGACCCTACAAGACCAGACTTCTGGAACACATTAGAAATATAGAAAGTAGCTTCAAAAAACATAGTGTATCAAACCATTTTCGTTTAATACACAATTCTAATCCAGCATGTCTGAGAGGCACTATACTTGAACACATCAGGGATCCCCCGGAGGGTATAAGTAGAGAACTCCATCTAAGACGAAGGGAAACACAATGGATACACAAACTAGATTCCATGACCCCCAAAGGCCTCAATAAAGACATAGATATAGCAGCTTTCCTTATCCAGTGAGTCATATAATTCTAAAATTACAGAGTATGCAGTAACTCTTGTAACAACATGTATGTGGCACTCATATCAATTCATTCTTTACAAGATTAAGAACTAATAACATACATTATAGTATCATTTATTCCATAACTAATACCAACAAAAATATAATGTGTTACATAGATACGTATTTATTATGACACACTAACTACTTTGTGACCAAATGATCTGAGTAATATATAAAACAGGAACTATAAATATGCAGATACTAACTAGCCTATGAGATCAGTCTAAGCCCTGGACTCCAGAATCACGATGTATCAAGTTATAGCTTATATCATATACATAAGAACAGGACTCAAATATACACTAAAGATATATTCTTACTATAGACGAAATAATAACTACTCAAAGGGGCTACATATAATTTAATAATCATAAGAAACTTATTATACCGAAATGTCCCTTATATATACTGTATTCCAAAACGTAATGGAGCGTACAATAAATACCCTATAAAGCAAAACCTAACCATACACGAGCTTTTAAATAAACAAGCAATATGTATGTATCATAAAATAATAATCATACAAAAATACCGATCACACTATATGAATATATCGATAAGAATGTCTTCAAAAATGACAATTGAAAATATTAAGTATCCTGAAAACTACATATCCCATAAATCTTTGCTGTATTGGACCTATCAGGATACGTTTTTGCCCAATCACGTGTACTGACGTGTAACCAACCAATACACAAAAGCAGTATACTCACCATACTCAAACAAACGTGAAACTAACGTCACGTAACGCGGGCCCATATGACCAATTATACGCTGAGGGCGTGCCGCCGCCCGAAGCGTACAAAACAACCGATAACGGCCCAGCTTTCCATCTAACCCTCTGAAGAAGAAGGATTCAAACCTTTGAAACGCGTTAGGGAATTGACTTGTTTGTATACACTTTTTAATTCATGTTCCATTTTGTTGTCTTTTGATAAGATTGTGCTCCTCCTTGCAGCTAGTCTCACTAGCGGTGCTTTATGTGCCATTTATGCTGCACTGCTTTGCTTACTTTGAAATACACCACAGCTGTATGCAAATTCTTTGCGAGGTCTGTAATTGTGACTGGGGATTTTGTATCCCATTCTAACCTGTGGAAAGGATTCCTCTAAATTATATGTGCCATATACATACCTCATACTGTTTGAGGATGTCAAATGTGAGTGCGATATAAACTGTATTTTTATGCTTTTTTAAGAAAATAAACGGTATTACACTATATATTTCCTTTGTGTCTCCCTGGGTATCCTCACGCCGGAGAAAGTTAATACCAGAGCAGAAAGAGCACTCCAAGAGGCCAACCACGAATCCATAGGAAGTATAAGGGATCTATTCATCATTAGAGGCATATCCCTGCATACTCCAAGAGGTCAACGAACACCACAAGCAGGATACAAGGAGGAAACCCAATCATCTATATATACCCCCAGTGCGGCATACTTACCTCATTCGATTGAGGTAATATCTGGTAAGGGTATTATATACCAACTATATCTATACAACCACTACATCTGGAGATTCACTACGATTTATATTACTTCTAGGACTCATATGAACATCGTTTCAGAGTTTATATATTTTATATGCTATTTTTAGCTGGACCTTTTATTGTTATTTTATTTTAATATATATATATTTTTCTTTTATTTTTTCTTTTATTTTCTATGTTCTTATTTGCTTTTTCCCATCCTTTATTCCTCACATACCACATCAGTATATTGGACATATAGGCGCTGTATCCACCTTTGAATATATATTCTCTTTTACTGTCTAGGGCTTCACAACCCTCCCAGTATATGTCCTATACAGCTGCCACTATTTCCTATACACCTTCTGACCAGCGCCCACAACAGAGTATCACTTGTGTCAACTCAGTACACTGAGGAGACACATTTTACTTATTTCTACATATTTTTAGTTCCTTATTTAGGTTCAATTGTTACTCTAGGCTGTAGGTCATAGACACCACTAACTCAAACTACCAACAGTAACTTCTTAGATTATTTCATACATTGCAATTGATAGATCTAACTGCATTTTGATATATATATACAGATACCCTAGATTAATATCTAGATCATGGATCTGGAATACGGGGCATACTTTGATCCGAAAAACAAAAGCAGAAATTTATCAATAAATGAGGAACAATTTACCCTAGAAACCAATTTGGAAATCACAAATCCAAAAAAACTATTCGAAAAGCTAGAAAAACTAAGTAAGAAGCAACTGCAAAACTGGTATGACAGCTTAACTCTAGAAAGATACATCAAATACAATATTGTACCTCAGGGTCTACAACTCACTAAAACACCTATATTTGAGGATACAGAAATTGAGCTACTAACAGAATGGGATACAGCCCTACACCAATGCTCCATTACATTTATGAAAATTCTAATCAAATACAGGGATAAAAAAGTAGACACCCTAACAGAACAGATCACTGACATAAGACAAAGATTAAACAACTTCAAAGGAGACGTATATTACAATGAGCTCGATAATGAGAACAAAAATAAAATTTTGAGGTATGAAAAAATAGTAGAAAATCGAAAAAGAGATAAATTCATGAAAGATTTAAACCTACATAAAGAAAGAATAAGAGAAGATAATAATATCTCACACAACCTAGGTTTCAGCTGCGAAAACCACAATACAGGAGTAGAAGCTGAATCTCATGATAAAATAAATGAGGACAATTATGAGGAAATATATTCACCAGGTTTTTCATTACACTATTTAGATCCCAAAGAACAACACAATAGAGGAAACAAAAGTATACACAATACTACGCTCCCCAAACACATACCCCACATAGCTCGCAATAGAAATCTTAAAGAAACATATCAACATACTAATCGTAATAATAGTCACTATAACCCTCATTTTTTAGGACCACGCCCACCTCCCCAGTATCCTCCCAACACCCATATCAGACAGTCATACAAACACTCCCCCAATTACAGAAGACAGGCATACACCAATCATCCACAGCCTCCACAATATCCTTATCATCCCCCCCCATATCAACAACCCTATCAACCATACAACAGGTATCACAAACTGAACAATCAGAACACAACACCCAGAGACTCACACCCACACACACCACTTCAACAAGAACAGAACATCAACATTCCACACTGGAGAATAAAACCACATCACCAAAAGAGAAGAAGAGACGAGTCAGAAGAAGAGGCTGTAGAGCAGGAAAACGAATGCAATCAAAAAAGAATAAGATCAACCAAAATGTAAAATATAGTCCCTCTGATTCATATTCAGAAGTTAAAATATTTAACCTATCAACACATAAAACCTTTTCACTGCAGGAACTAAACCTCCTAAAGAAAGGTCTAGCATTTGCTCCCACTAAGGGACCGAATCCCTTTGACCTCTTCATAGACCTACATAAATATATCAGGAAGTTAACGCTAAACAGGCACTTCCAAAAAATACAAAAAGACAAATCAACAAATATGGACACTATAGTTCCATCACAACTAGATGACAAAGATCTAAACGCTCTAATAGATCTAGAAGCACTACTAAATGACAATGATAATCCTATGGCCAATGATCTTGTATCTAGCTCTAGTACAGCAACTGTAAACTTTCCCTCTTATTCTAATTTTAAACCTATCTCTACCTTTTTCCCTACACACTCTAAAGGGAATTACATTCCGGTATTTGAAAAGTTAGTTCAAGAAGACCTGCTACAAATGTGCGAAACATACAAAATAAAAAAAGATAATCTCACTAGAAAAGAAAAGATTACTTTAAAGCAACTAAAAGAAGACAATGAAATAGTAATAAGGGAAGCGGATAAGGGAGGAGGGATTATCATACAGGACAGAGCAGATTACATCAAGGAAGCTATGAGATTACTGGGTGATAATGAAACATATAGATCCCTTAAAACTGACCCAACAGATTGTTATCTACGAGAATATAAAAATCTTCTAGATACCGCTAAACATGAAAACATAATTAATAATTATGAATTTCTTTTTTTATCTATCACTAATCCGAAAGTAGCCACCTTTTACCATACACCCAAAATACATAAATCAAACACTAATCCCCCTGGAAGACCTATTATTTCTGGAATAGGGTCACTCACGACCAAATTGTCAGAATACATAGACTCATATCTTCAACCTCTGGTACCTAAACTCTTATCACACATTAGAGATACACCTGACACCATAAGCAAACTATCTAATATCAAATGGAAAGATAACTTTTGCTGGCTCACGTTGGACGTCAGCTCCTTATATACAAATATCCCTCACAACAAAGGCATAGAAGCACTAGACTATTGGCTTAATAAATTATCCAATTTAGAAACAAATAAAATCGAATTCATAAAAGATTCTGCTAAGTTCATCCTACAAAAAAACTACTTTACTTTCAATAATGAATATTTCCTCCAAATAGGTGGCACAGCTATGGGGACGAAATTCGCCCCCAGCTATGCCAACCTATATATGGGCATGTGGGAGGACAAATATATTTGGGACAATAATCCCTTTATAGATAACATCAAAACATATTTTCGTTTTATTGATGATATCATAATAATATGGGAACACAAGGACAATAACAACACAATCCAAGACTTTGTAAACCACATCAATATCAATGATTTTAATTTAACATTTACAGATAAAACTAATTCAAAAGAAATTGAATTCCTTGACCTCATACTTTATCATGAAGAAAATTCCATCCAAACAAAATTATACAGCAAAGCTACTGATAGTAACAGTTATTTAACAGCTACCAGCTGCCATCATCCGGCCTGGATACAAAGCATACCATATGGTCAATTTCAACGCATAAAAAGAAATTGTTCCAGACAGACAGACTTCCTACATGAATCAAATATTTTAACTAATAAATTATTAAACAAAGGATATAAAGCTGATAACATACACAAGGCATTTAATAAGGTAAATAAAATGGATAGAAATACACTACTAACAAATCTTAATAAAAATACCAAAAAACGAAAAGACACACCACTAATGATCACAACATACAATGAAGGTGCTAATGCCATTAAAACCATCTTAAACAAACACTGGCATATATTGAAAAAGGATACCCTTTTGAATGAAATAACTAAAAATAACCCTAAACTAGTCTTTAGAAAGGGCAAAAATATCAGAGCAACCATAGCACCCAGTAAATTAAAATCAACAAACAAAACTATAAAAACTACCAACTGGCTGCAAAACAAGACAAAAGGCTTCTTTAAATGCAACCGTCTCAATTGTGAGGCTTGCAAACATCACTACAATAATAATAAACCCACCAAAAAAATTACTTCATTCTCAAACCATAAAAGCTGGGAATTGGATTCAATTACTAACTGTAAAACAGATTATGTAGTGTATCTAATCGAATGTAACTGTGGGCTACAATACGTAGGGCGCACTATTAGACCCTACAAGACCAGACTTCTGGAACACATTAGAAATATAGAAAGTAGCTTCAAAAAACATAGTGTATCAAACCATTTTCGTTTAATACACAATTCTAATCCAGCATGTCTGAGAGGCACTATACTTGAACACATCAGGGATCCCCCGGAGGGTATAAGTAGAGAACTCCATCTAAGACGAAGGGAAACACAATGGATACACAAACTAGATTCCATGACCCCCAAAGGCCTCAATAAAGACATAGAT
Organism: Bombina bombina; assembly: GCF_027579735.1. Classification (NCBI taxonomy): domain Eukaryota; kingdom Metazoa; phylum Chordata; class Amphibia; order Anura; family Bombinatoridae; genus Bombina; species Bombina bombina. The sequence goes on along the minus strand of NC_069500.1, from coordinate 1,151,124,388 downwards.
ATAGCAGCTTTCCTTATCCAGTGAGTCATATAATTCTAAAATTACAGAGTATGCAGTAACTCTTGTAACAACATGTATGTGGCACTCATATCAATTCATTCTTTACAAGATTAAGAACTAATAACATACATTATAGTATCATTTATTCCATAACTAATACCAACAAAAATATAATGTGTTACATAGATACGTATTTATTATGACACACTAACTACTTTGTGACCAAATGATCTGAGTAATATATAAAACAGGAACTATAAATATGCAGATACTAACTAGCCTATGAGATCAGTCTAAGCCCTGGACTCCAGAATCACGATGTATCAAGTTATAGCTTATATCATATACATAAGAACAGGACTCAAATATACACTAAAGATATATTCTTACTATAGACGAAATAATAACTACTCAAAGGGGCTACATATAATTTAATAATCATAAGAAACTTATTATACCGAAATGTCCCTTATATATACTGTATTCCAAAACGTAATGGAGCGTACAATAAATACCCTATAAAGCAAAACCTAACCATACACGAGCTTTTAAATAAACAAGCAATATGTATGTATCATAAAATAATAATCATACAAAAATACCGATCACACTATATGAATATATCGATAAGAATGTCTTCAAAAATGACAATTGAAAATATTAAGTATCCTGAAAACTACATATCCCATAAATCTTTGCTGTATTGGACCTATCAGGATACGTTTTTGCCCAATCACGTGTACTGACGTGTAACCAACCAATACACAAAAGCAGTATACTCACCATACTCAAACAAACGTGAAACTAACGTCACGTAACGCGGGCCCATATGACCAATTATACGCTGAGGGCGTGCCGCCGCCCGAAGCGTACAAAACAACCGATAACGGCCCAGCTTTCCATCTAACCCTCTGAAGAAGAAGGATTCAAACCTTTGAAACGCGTTAGGGAATTGACTTGTTTGTATACACTTTTTAATTCATGTTCCATTTTGTTGTCTTTTGATAAGATTGTGCTCCTCCTTGCAGCTAGTCTCACTAGCGGTGCTTTATGTGCCATTTATGCTGCACTGCTTTGCTTACTTTGAAATACACCACAGCTGTATGCAAATTCTTTGCGAGGTCTGTAATTGTGACTGGGGATTTTGTATCCCATTCTAACCTGTGGAAAGGATTCCTCTAAATTATATGTGCCATATACATACCTCATACTGTTTGAGGATGTCAAATGTGAGTGCGATATAAACTGTATTTTTATGCTTTTTTAAGAAAATAAACGGTATTACACTATATATTTCCTTTGTGTCTCCCTGGGTATCCTCACGCCGGAGAAAGTTAATACCAGAGCAGAAAGAGCACTCCAAGAGGCCAACCACGAATCCATAGGAAGTATAAGGGATCTATTCATCATTAGAGGCATATCCCTGCATACTCCAAGAGGTCAACGAACACCACAAGCAGGATACAAGGAGGAAACCCAATCATCTATATATACCCCCAGTGCGGCATACTTACCTCATTCGATTGAGGTAATATCTGGTAAGGGTATTATATACCAACTATATCTATACAACCACTACATCTGGAGATTCACTACGATTTATATTACTTCTAGGACTCATATGAACATCGTTTCAGAGTTTATATATTTTATATGCTATTTTTAGCTGGACCTTTTATTGTTATTTTATTTTAATATATATATATTTTTCTTTTATTTTTTCTTTTATTTTCTATGTTCTTATTTGCTTTTTCCCATCCTTTATTCCTCACATACCACATCAGTATATTGGACATATAGGCGCTGTATCCACCTTTGAATATATATTCTCTTTTACTGTCTAGGGCTTCACAACCCTCCCAGTATATGTCCTATACAGCTGCCACTATTTCCTATACACCTTCTGACCAGCGCCCACAACAGAGTATCACTTGTGTCAACTCAGTACACTGAGGAGACACATTTTACTTATTTCTACATATATATATATATATATATATATATATATATATACATATATGTGCATATATATATATATATATATATATATATATATATATAAATATGTGTGTGTGTGTATGTATATATATATATATATATATATATATATATATATACAGTGGGGCAAAAAAGTATTTAGTCAGCCACCAATTGTGCAAGTTCTCCCACTTAAGAAGATGAGAGAGGCCTGTAATTTTCATCATAGGTATACCTCAACTATGAGAGACAAAATATGGAAACAAATCCAGACAATCACATTGTCTGATTTGGAAAGAATTTATTTGCATATTATGGTGGAAAATAAGTATTTGGTCAATACCAAAAGTTCATCTTAATACTTTGTTATATATCCTTTGTTGGCAATGACAGAGGTCAAATGTTTGCTGTAAGTCTTCACAAGGTTGTCACACACTGTTGCTGGTATGTTGGCCCATTCCTGCATGCAGATCTCCTCTAGAGCAGTGATGTTTTGGGGCTGTCGCTAGGCAACACAGACTTTCATCTCCCTCCAAAGGTTTTCTATGGGGTTGAGATCTGGAGACTGGCTAGGCCACTCCAGGACCTTGAAGTGCTTCTTACTTAGCCACTCCTTGTTGCCCAGTCAGTGTGTTTGGGATCATTGTCATGCTGAAAGACCCAGCCACGTTTCATCTTCAATGCCCTTGCTGATGGAAGGAGGTTTGCACTCAAAATCTCACGATACATGGCCCCATTCATTCTTTCATGTACACAGATCAGTCGTCCTGTTCCCTTTGCAGAGAAACAGCCCCAAAGCATGATGTTGCCAACCCCATGCTTCACAATAGGTATGGTGTTCTTTGGTTGCCACTCAGCATTCTCTCTCCTCCAAACACGATGAGTTGTGTTTCTACCAAACAGTTCTACTTTGGCTTCATCTGACCATATGACATTCTCCCAATCTGCTTCTGGATCATCCAAATGCCCTCTAGCATACTTCAGATGGGTCCAGACATGTACTGGCTTAAAGGGACACTGTACCCAAAAGTTTTCTTTCATGATTCAGATTGAGCATGAAATTTTAAGCAACTTTATAATTTACTCCTATTATCAAATTTTCTTCATTCTCTTGGTATCTTTATTTGAAATGCAAGAATGTAAGTTTAGATGCCGGCCCATTTTTGGTGAACAACCTGGGTTGTCCTTGCTGATTGGTGGATAAATTCATCCACCAATAAAAAAGTGCTCTCCAGAGTACTGAAACCAAAAAAAAATCTTAGATGCCTTCTTTTCAAATAATGATAGCAAGAGAACGAAGAAAAATTTATAATAGGAGTAAATTAGAAAGTTGCTTAAAATTGCATGTTCTTTCTGAATTACAAAAGAATAAAATTGGGTACAGTGTCCCTTTAAGCAGGGGGACACGTCTAGCACTGCAGGATCTGAGTCCCTGGCGGCGTAGTGTGTTATTGATAGTAGCCTTTGTTACGTTGGTCCCAGCTCTCTGCAGGTCATTCACTTGGTCCCCCCGTGTGGTTCTGGGATGTTTGCTCACTGTTCTTGTGATCATTTTGACCCCACAGGGTGAGATCTTGTGTGGAGCCCCAGATCGAGGGAGATTATCAGTGGTCTTGTATGTCTTCCATTTTCTAATTATTGCTCCCACAGCTGATTTCTTCACACCAATCTGCTTGCCTATTGCAGATTCAGTCTTCCCAGCCTGGTGCAGGTCTACAATTTTGTTTCTGGTGTCTTTCGACAGCTCTTTGGTCTTCATCATAGTGGAGTTTGGAGTGTGACTGTTTGAGGTTGTGGACAGGTGTCTTTTATACTGATAACAAGTTCAAACAGGTGCCATTAATACAGGTAATGAGTTGAAGACAGAGGAGCCTCTTAAAGAAGAAGACACAGGTCTGTGAGAGCCAGAAATCTTGCTTGTTTGTAGGTGACCAAATACTTATTTTCCACCATAATATGCAAATAAATTATTTCCAAATCAGACAATGTGATTGTCTGGATTTGTTTCCACATTTTGTCTCTCATAGTTGAGCTATACCTATGATGACAATTACATGCCTCTCTCATCTTCTTAAGTGGGATAACTTGCACAATTGGTGGCTGACTAAATACTTTTTTGCCCCACTGTATATATATATATATATATATATATATATATAACATCCACTGAAATAAGTGCACTCCCACAAATAGTAAATTTCAATTTTGCCAGGGTGCTATAGAAAGTTTAAATATCCAAGTTATAACACAAGCACTCACTGGACTTGATACAGGTGAAATAAAAAGTGTTTTATTCCATATAAACAAGTGACGTTTCAGGGGGTTCACCAACGTTGGTCTGATAAAGGGGTGAACGTCACTTGTGTTTGTGTTATAACTTGGATATATATATATATATATATATATATATATATATATATATATATATATATATATATAATTTGTCTCAGGCTAAAATTTACATTTCTATAATTCTTGAGGAAACTTCAAGTAGTAGGCCTAAAAATCACTGGTAGAGTGAGAAATATTACACAAAATCTATGACAGCTTTTTTGAGCATTATATTGCAATATATGTGTCTGTTCTTTGCATCCAAACTCTACTCTATACAGTAGCACTGTCACTAAAATCTACATTTCTAACACCAGGCCCATAGTGTGAAATTTAATGACAAAAATATCTTGCGGTAAGGCAGTTGAAGTTCATGTTACTATGTGCTTAGACACTCATGTTCTATATACTGCGCAGACACGTTTTGCCTGTTGACTTTGTAAAAGATACATTCACATAGATGTTGATAAAGCCTCCTACAAGCTTAGTCTATGTAAAAAAAATCTCCATGATCATATTTCATGACAAAAAGTATGCATTCTTCAGCTGCAGTTTTATATACTGTATATACATCAAGCAGAAGGTAATGCTAATTTGAATGCATTGCACATTGAGATGCATTGCTAATAGATAACACAGGCTTTTAAAAAATCTTGTCTTGCTTACAACATCTCAGCTTGTGGCAGTGAATAATGCAATTTATTTATACTCAAGCAACAAACTTTTTTTTTTATTTTTATAAATTTTATTGAAGTCGTAAGTCAGAATTACATACATATAAGGTCCATCCATAGACCCGAATGATATACAAATAAAGTATACATTGAGAGAACAGAAGTATTACATAGCATAACATACAACTTCAAAGAAAGGAGGTTGAGCTAAGTGAGTAGTAAGATTGTCATAATAACTTTGGGGTCTGCATGTAAAATTATAACTGTCTGCCAGTTGGTATTGGAGTCTACCAAGAGGAGAATAAATGGAAAAATAAGGCCCTCAGATTGGTTCCTCTACAGTTTGGTAAATCGGACTGGATGGAAGAGAGTAAGACTTCTTTTTTATGTTATGTCGAAGGACCGATGAAAGCGGATGAAAACAAATGGGAAATGCACCCCCCAATGTCAGAGGGGTCACTCTTGGATCTAAGTAATCTAGTGAAGATAAAATACAGGGTGGGGGCTCATGAATTGGTCTTTCTCAGACTAAAGTATAGAGAGGGGAAAAAGAGTGCAGTGGGCAAGAGCCGCTCTTATTAGAAAAGAGGGAAGGAGGGGGAGGGAGGGGGGGCGGGCTGTCTGGAGTGAGCATATTAGTGTTAAGGGAGAAATGTTGGAAGCATTCGGTAATGAGGTCCAGGGATAACTCTTAATAGGAGTATATATTACAAACTATAGATTGATATTTATATCAATATGAGATGGGGGACCTATCTGATTTATATATGGGATCAGATATACAATCTTGAGAAGTGTAGAGTAGTTATGGCTCATGGGAATGTAATAGGTATAGCCCCAAGAGATGCACCGTTATAAAATACCCTGTGTACCCCTTTGGAGAGCTAGTAACAGACTAAGGTAGATATACATGAGGAGATGAGTTAATACAAAACTTAAATACACAAGTCAAATAGTCCTAAACTTGATAAACCGGCAAGTTGTTGCTAGAAACCCTCATACAACAATATTGTTAAATGGTTAAAAAAAACTCTTGGGTATAATATGAATTAGGGTATCATTGTTAAGCATTTGCAGTTAAGTAGGAGCGTTTAAATAAATGCTGTGATAAGGGAGAGATAAAGTAGCAATAAGAACACAACAAGTACTGGGTTCATGGTTACAAATGTAACCTAGCTAACTATGTCCCACTAGGCAGAGTTAAGTATGTATACATGACTAGGATTATTTGTTTAGTTTCAGACCCCTAATTAAATATCTCCTATAATGCACAGCTTCTAAAATATATAGCTTTATAGACATAAGGAAGAGGATCTCTTGATAAATAGCTAAATATCTGTGACCTGATCATGGCCACTAATATTATGTATTGTCTACCCAAATGTATAAACACACTAATATGACCTAGTATAAGAACAGTGCTATTCTTTCTTTAATGTGTCCCTATAAAGTAACAGCTTATGCTAATGTTTAGAGGGGGCTAGATGGAATATCCACAATCAAATTGCTAATAACTACATTGAGTCATTTGTGTGTATCCACAAAGGGGTATTATGAGTGTTATAGGCAGTCATACAAATTTAACTTTTATATAGCAATGTCCAGCTAAAACAACCTCATTTACATATTAAAATAGTAGTCCCCACTATAAATTTGTCCACCTCTATACCACTCTGTATCCTGCAATAAAGGAATGACATAAAAAGTTTGCCATCTCTATTAGTCCATATTAAACTAGTTATATATTAAGTATAGTAAATTTTGTCTAACAGAATAAGCCATTAATTAAGAACTTATAAGTGGAATAACAAAATCATCCAACTGTGTAAAACTATATTTTTTAGACCAAATAAACTAGAACTACTACAAGAACTATTAGCATCTGCAAACAAAAATAAAGTCTCAGTCTTAGATCTGCTTTTAAGAGATGGGGTGTTGCAGAGGAATTTACCCAATGCCCAGCCTGCAGCAGAACATAGTCAGTGTGGTTCCAGGGATTCTCACCTCTAGGGCAAGTAATTGTTTCCATCTTCATGGGACTACGGAGGGTCTCGTGTAATATACAACTGTCAGGAGGCCTAGGTGACACCGCAACTGCATCAGTATTAAACAGACCTCAAATGGCAACATGCCGGACATACAGGTGTTCCTTAGTGAATGAAGGATAAGATTGCCTTTGGGAGTGGAAGATGGAGAAGAGCTCCGTGAAGTGACTATCTGCACTAATAATGCTCCCTTGATAGAACAAGAGGCTGCATGCAAACGATCCAGGTGATCAGCTGCTTTTTCTCCAACGGGGCACGACATACTCTGAGCTTGTTATCGGCAGAGTCTGAAAAAGCTCCTCGACTGAATGGGTAGTGATCTCAGGAGTCACAGCGTATTTAACAGTTCCCAGACAGAAGTTGCCTCTCAGGTCATGCAGCTCATCCGGTGTTACAATAGTGCGAACACTAGGGCCCCAGTAGGTGTTAGATGGTGTAGGGGGGTCCATATCTTGATCATTCATCTCCGCTTGTAAAGTAGCGATAAGCTCCTGGAAAAGCTGCTTGAGGTTGCGGTAATTACGATCCAATGAGAGAAGTGTGCTACGCTCCCAGCGTGTTATAGGATCCAACAGAGTAGGGCTGTGCCCGGTAGAGCTCTCTAATTCAAAAGTCATTGTGAGATCCACGATACTGTGTGAGGACAACAAAAACCTGGCACTATTTCTCGATAGATAGACTGGGGGACACTAGTATACTCCCAATAACACTCCCTGCAAATTCCACGTGTCTTACAACATGGCCGCTCAGTTCACCGCTTATGTGGTTGCAGTGGGTAGTAGAAAAATGTTCTGATTTGTCCCTTCAGGTCCTTTCTATCTATTTGAACTCCTCAATATGGGTCTATGGGTCCTCAGCCATGATTTAGGTTAATCTTGGGCAAAACTGAACGGTCTGGTTATGTGATAAAGATAAAGTTTGAGCAGAGCTCTCTTAGTGTGCGACCGTTCAGATGCCCGGCTTGCTCCACCCCCCGCAACAAACTATTTTTATTATTTAATTCCATATAGTGTTTTATAAATATGCCATGTTACTGGGAAGTTATTTTACAAAAATGTAAAAATGAAGTTTCTCTACTAACAGCCACTAAAAAGTACAGTTATCCAGAAATCAAAAGTATACTATATTCAATTATGACACAAACTACATGGATGCATGCAAATTACATTAAAATGTCTCTGATCCCCCTCTCAACTCTCCCATGTACTTTTATTATAATTTTTGTTCATAAGCCCATTTATCCTGATGATTACAGTAACTATTAGTAGTTGCAATATCTGTGTTCAAACTGTATCTTCTGTGTCTTCAATCTTCAGAAAGTGCAATTATATGTGATAGAAAATGAAAAACAGTATTAAATAGAGACTTTATGAAAACTTAAATATTAATAATTTTTTGTAATATTCTTATTTTCAGTATTTCTATAATTAAAGGAACAGTACACATTTTGAGATTGTAATGTAAAATGCTTATTTATACACAGTAAAACAACTTTGAAATTTACTTTCATTATTTATTTTGCCCCTTTTCCTGTAATTGAATTCTGAACATTATGGATTTTCCCATTCTGAAAAAAGAGCACATGGCACATGTAACAAGACTAAACTTGATACATACGTTTCCCTAATTTGCAGTTTGTTATCTTATTATTTAAGTGAAACCAAACAATGGGCATAATTAATACAATGACAGTGGCAAGCCTTATCTTCTTCAGATTCAAGTCTGGATTGGCTTCTTCCAATAAGAACAATGGGCGTTGGTGTTTGACCAGCAAAAAACAAGATTTTTGTTTGTACTAATAATTTTCAGACTCAGTGTTTATATTCTAATCTATCAGAAGACAACAGACTGTATGTTGTATGCACACCATACCTCCCCTCGTACAACCAAGGATGATATTGGTGCTGAGCAGAATGCACAGACGCTGGGTGAATCCAGCACATAGTAAGAGAATGGGGAGCCGAGAAGAGGACTACTATTTACATTGAGTTGGTGATATGAATTTATGTTTTGTTTTAATCTTGTAAGTGCAATATTTGGAGTGTGCAATTTTATTTAAAGGGACAGTCAACACCAGGATTTGTGTTGTTTTAAAAGATAGATAATCACTTAATTACGCATTCCCCAGTTTTGCACAACCAACACGGTTATAATACACATATTACGTCTGTGATTACCTTGTATCTACAGTATGCCTCTGCAAACTGCCCCCTTATTTCAGTTCTTTTGACAGACTTGCATTTTAGCCAATCAGTGCTCACTCCTCTGTAAATTCACATGCATGAGCTCAATGTTATCTATATGAAATACATGAATTAATGCCCTCTAGTAGTGAGAATGCATTCATATTAGAGGCAGCCTTCAAGGTCTAAGAAATTAGCATATAATCCTCCTATGTTTAGCTTTCTAGTAAGAATACCAAGAGAACAAAGCAAAATTGGTGATAAAAGTAAATTGCAAAGTTGTTTAAAATTGCATGCCCTATTTGGATCATGAAAGTTTTTTTTAGATTTGACTGTCCCTTTAAGTGTGTGTCTTTTACATTTGAGTCAAAGGTTGCATTGTCGTCCTAATTTTTTTCAGTGCTTTTTCAAATTTGTTTGGACAATCGAAAGTTCAGCAGCAACCCCGGAAATGGAACTCACAGATCAGAATATCAGTAAAAAAAGGGATAACCTATTACTCAACTCTATACACAAAAACCAATGGAGAAACAGTTTGTAATTGGATAAGTAATGTTACGGGGAATCCTTATGTATTTTAAAAAAAGGTTTTTAATAGGTTTTTTAAAGTTGATGACAAGCTTTATATTTTAAATTTTAAGGTACACTATATTTTAAAACAATTGTGGAATATAGATATATATATTTCTAATCAGTATTTAATATTATAATTATTCACTCTTGTTTTGGTTTAAATAGCAGCACTTTATCTATTATTTTTCTCTAGAACAATACATTAAAGGGCGATTATAGTAAAAAAAAAAAAAATATTAAATGCTCTAATCTGTTAGAGCATGCAGTTTTAAGACTATCAACCTTTTACTACTATGTGTTTAACCTGCCCAAAAGGGGTTAAACACACAGTAGAAAAAAAAAAAACACTTTGGACTCGCAGTGCACTACTGGTCTCAAGCAGAAAACATTTCTGATCCAATCAGCAGTGCTAGTTTTACATTTGAGTCATACGACTAGCGCTGCTGATTGGATCAGTGGCGTTTTCCTCTTTGGACCAGCAGTGTTCTGCAACTCCCAAGCCGATAAGAGAATGCAATTTTTTTAAACTATAATTTTATTTTAAGGAGTTAAAATATAAGTTATCAATGGCAAATATTTTATTGTTGAAAATGTATGTATTTACATTTTTAACCTTTTTATTTAAGGATTTGTTCATGTTGTTAAACCAACCCCTGCTTTTATGATAGATGGACCTATTTTGTTTATTTATTTAATGCAAGTATATAGTAAAATAGTGTTATAGGGTCATTGATAAAATAAGATTTGTATAAAAGAACATTTGATAAAAAAAAATATTAAATTTTATCACGCAAGAATAAATAGTATTGTAAAGATTAAAAATAATTGTTTTAATACTAAAGAAAATGGTTAATAAAACTTCCAGTATACACAAATTTATAGAAAATCAAAGGGACAACAATATTTTCAGGCTATCCTCTTCTAATTACAACAAATTAAAATTTGCCACAAAAGGGATTGGAATTTATCATTGCTCATTAAACTTGTAAGAACTGTGTTAATTAGATGTCAGCCTCAGTAACTCACATAAATGTTTTGCTGCCACATTACCTTCTATTAAAGTGAAACTCATTTAGATTAATTCTTGTTGCCTAAAGTGAGAACTAAGATTTCTGCAAATATAGCCTGCAGTGAATTGCATCATGTCCTTTTCAATTTATAGCCTCTAATAATGTAAACAAAATTTTATTAATTTCTGTAAAGAAAATGTAGATTGATAATAAAAAAGATTAAATGCTACAGGGATTAATATTCAAAATGTTTATTAAAAGAGATGGCTTTCAAAGGTAGCTAAAATGTTTTTTATTTATATATATTTTTTTCTAATGAGTAACATGAAGCTAATCATGATAAATTGGTGAAAGTCTTATAAGTACCTGGAGACATAAGCTTCAGAGGTTCATCTCATTTGAACACACTAACAATATCCTTGATTTTGTTTCTTTATCCCATTTCACTACAGGTTTAATAAAAAACAAATCTACATGACATATAGGGAAAATAGGAAAGTAAAAAAAATAAAAAAAATGTTTCACTGTACAAATATTTTAAGGAAAAGTAAAGTTAAAATTAAACCAACATGATTCAAATAGAACATGACCTTTCTAATAACTTTCCATTTTAATTCTATTATCAAATTTGCATTGTTCTTTTAGTATCCTTTGCTGAAAAGAAGGCTCAAGAACAGCAATACATTACTGGTCCCTAGCTAAACACATTGGTTAAACCAATGACAAGAGGCATATATGTGTAGCCACCAATCACCAGCTAGCTCCCAGCAGTGTTTTGCCCTTCCTAAACCTACCTAAGGCATTCTCTTTAACAAACAATATTAAGAGAATAAAACAAATTTGACAATGCAAGAAATAATAATAATTGTAATGTTACTGACCCTGTAAAAGGACAGTAACGTCCAAATAAAATTTTCATGATTCAGATAGGGCATGTAATTTTACTTTTAACATCAAATTTGCTTTTTTCTCTTGGCTGATTTCTAAGACTCTGCAGTACACCTCTTATCGTACAGTCTGGCTGTGAATATCTGTTTGTTCATGTGTGCCGTATAGACAACATTGTGCTCACTACAGTGGATTTATTTAAGAGTCAACAATAATTGCCTGAAATGCAAGTCTGTCAAAAGATCTGAGATAAGGAGGCCGTCTACAGAAGCTTAGATACAAGGTAATCATAAGGTAAAAAGTATATTAATATAACAGTGTTGGTTATGCAAAACTGGGGAGTGGTAAATAAAGGGATTATCTATCTTTTTAAACAATAACATTTTTACTGTTGACTTTTGCTTTAAGCAAATTTGTAGCGGTGCAAAATCAATAGCTATTTTTATGCTGATAGATCTGAATATCCACTGGAATTATTTACAGGAGAAGGAATAAATAATACAAACCCATCAATATTTACATACATAGTTTTATATAAATATTTAAAAACAAATAAATAAATCCAACAATTATCTCAGTAAAAGGGACATTAAATGTTGGTTAACATGTTACATAATTCTGCACTATATGCTTATGTGCTAGGTAAAGCAGCTGACAGGTTTACCCAGCACATGAGTGTGCTACCTGCAGTTGGATGGTGTCACAGAGCTTGCTGTGATTAGACAGTGAGCCTATGATGCACTATTTGAAAAAAAAGAACGTTGCAAAGAAAAGGACGGCTTTGGACAGGAGATAAGCATAGGTTTAAGTGTTAAATTACTCATTTAGATGAACAAACTTAAAAATCCATCCGTATGTTACATAATTCTGCACTCTTTGCAGAATTATGTAACATGTAAAATCAATGTTTACTGTCTCTTAATGTAGACAGAAAAAAAATATATATTTATAGGTCTATAATTCTAAACCTATTAGCACTGCTATTTAAACAGAAGGGATTATCATGAATGTTGTTATCAATATTCTTGTTGCTCAAAATCATTGGAAGAAAACATTTGGGGCCAAATTACAAGTGGAGCGCTATAGTTTGAGCAAGGTGCGCAAATGCGATCATGAAGTCTTGGTATATTTTGCACTCAAATTTGTACTATGAGTGTAGTGATGTAACTGCAACTTCATTTGTGCCAGGTCATGATAAATTGTGCTATGCTTCCCATATTTTCTATGGACACCATCAGGCATTAAATTTCCTTTGTATTACAAGTTTGTGGTAAACCGTTGTGCACAAGCTCGCTTCTATCTTACAATGTATTTCAGCTGCATACAGTCAACACTCATTACTAACGAGCTCCCATTGGACTATTGCACTATAAATCACACAAACATCTTTTGCCAATACATCTCTTATGACTGACAGTGTACAGGGCCGGACTGGGACCACAAATAGGCACAGTCATTTTAAGGCAAAGCAGCCCACTCCTCCCCCATTTTTTATTTAACCGCCCACATACACACACTCATATGCACGCACACCAAACATATAAACATGCATATGCATATACATTAGACATATACACACACTTATGCACGCACACCACACATACAATCATAAGCAAGTACACCACACATACATACACTCACATGCACACACACCACATATAAACACGCATATGCATGCACACCTAGGCTGACCATATTGCCTCTTTAAAAAGGGACCCATATGAAAAATACATATGTCAGGGTTCTTATAACAGAACATTATTCAAAGCATTTCTTTAAACAGCCCTGACATATGTATTTTTCATATGTGTCCCTTTTTTTTTTTTTTTTTTTATAAGAATTTTTTTTTATTGAGGGAAAGGTTCGGCATACAAGTAAACCAATGAGGCATTACACAATTACTTACAGAAAGTAGCAATAACGGGTTACATTATACATAATACTTAATGAGCTACATAATCTAAAAATAGTGATATCAATACTGCCACGTAAAAATATAATTTGTAGATGCCTATAACAACCTAAGCCTTCTCTACCAAGTTTGGAGGCCACTCTTGGGCCCTAGTTCATAAGAGAAAATAGATGATATTTATAGAAGACTATCTGGAATAGAGGAGACCACTTATGGATCTCTTTGTATTCACCTCATGTTTTCATTTTTATAATGCTGTAACTGTTAACTATGAAGAGGACACAATAAACAAGGTGCCAACACTTATTATATATAGAAAAAGGAACATTGATATAAATCTGCTTGTTTTTAACATGGAACCAAGTTATGGTTCTGGAGACCCCTGCTATTGCATGGATAAAGAAGGGGGGCTAAGTTGGAAGTAAATAAACCTAAAAGACTAAGTGCTATGCTAGGGTTTCTTAAGGGCTAATTATACATACCCACCCTAAGTCAGCGTATCTTTTCTTGTGGTATAGAGTAATTAAAACTAAATATCTAGGTATTGGTGGCAAAATGAAGATCTGCATATTATTACCTCTCCAACACATCATGCCGCATCTAGTGCCTATAGGGGAAACATAGTAAATATGGGGTGCATATTAATCATACAGTTGATAGTTTATATTGGGATAAGTCCAGATTTCAAAGGAAAATCTGCAGGCCTGAAGATCCCCACTATTGCCCGGTTTAGGAAAAGGGCTATATTAATAACACAGGGACCAATGGAGCTAAATGACATACATCAATTCCTCAGGGGATACTATTAAGTCACTTGACACCAGTAGCATCTAATGTATAGTATGAGTTCCCCCAAGGTACAATATTAGACAATCTAACTAGGCTTTGCTGGATATCTAAATGGAATTACCAATATATAGGCAATAAAATATAGCTGCATATACACATGATACACTGAACCCACCTTGCTATCAATTGCAGTCATAGTTATGAAGACTAAGGAAGCTCAGTGTTACCTCCCACAAGTGATCAGCATTCAGACATGGTTAAGGTAGCAAATGTGTGAAAACCCGTGTATCTCAGAGCAGGAATATATCTGCAGGACCAGCCTGCGGAAAAGGCAATTGAATGAGAGTTAAGTAGCATAATGTAAAAGGGGGTTATAGCCTCAGAATAAACACATGCAATACTCAAATACAAGGGATACTGTGTTACATCAGACACGTAAATTATGATCAGCATAAACTTTCACCAATATTCGGCATCAAACCAATCTTAATTGCAAAAAGATGGAGGTACACAGGGGATAAACAATATAGGCGATAATTGATATTAACTTAAAGTCAATGCGGTAAAGGCCATCAGCCGCTATATGAGGAGCAGGGAGTCACTACTAAACATAAGAATGGGGTTAAAATGAACTTAAAATTCTTGCAATAAAGGCAATCAGCCGTTGTGTGGGGAGCGGGGAGTCACTGCTTGACATACTAATAAAGTTTAAAGACATCCTACTCCTAGCTCCAAAGACAGTATATTTTATCGATCCTTTAACGACAAACTGTCATATCTGTTAGCCTTCAAGCTATGCGTTAGTGCGCATATAACCCCATCATATTCGACAAGAGTTGTACTCCATTATATTGGAACATATGCAGATCTTTAGCCTACAGTAAAGCAATTGTTCCATGAAGAACAGGGAGTCTCTGCTTGAGATGATAATGTGCTGAGAAGATTGTTACACCCCCAACTCCAAAGTCAATATGTGTTTACCCAGGCATTTCACTAATGGTTGTCTACCATATCCAAGAGGTCACCAAATTACCCCTTTGACACAAGAGGAGCCGGACTCCTGGATCCCAGACGATGCGGTAATGATGATGCGGTCTCGTTAGAGTCTGGAAGCGCAGGGTTGTACTGCAAGGGAACATATTCAGCCTCAACATGGCTAAGGAGAGGAGTTCGGCATACAGAAAGGGGATCATGCCGATGCGGTCTAATTTTTGTACTAAGCGTGTTTGTCTGGCGCTTCCTGAATATACTTGCACCTGCGGTTCATCTGGCTGGAGTACTAGCGGAGTGTCTGCATAGACCTGAGGTGTGGTGTTAAGAGCTTGCAAGACGACCGCTGGTTCTGTGTCTTGCCAGATTGTTACTCCCGCATTGTCAGGCCATCTTACCTCCGCTGCTGGGCTAAGGGTAGGGTATAGTCACCGGGGCCCCAGTGCGACAACACCCCCCCCTCCATTTTACAGGTTTCAGGTAGGATACGTTTATGAAGTGGATAAATGTCCCCGTGCCCAAATGCCAGAGCAAGTTCATTTTCTAGAGCTGTATGATGGGTCTGAAGCAAACTACGCAGATCCCCTAGAAAACTTGACGGGATCTCCATGGCGAATATATGATGTTACTCAGTAAGAAGAAGTGAGACAGGCGATAGTTTTCATAAAAGAATATATCGTGCCTTGCTTTGTAGGGAAAAAAGAAAAAAAATGTGCAGTATTTTGCGGAGGTCTACTGCTTCCTAACGACAGAGGCAAATTAATGCCCTGCCGGGGGTTATGTGGGATGGTAGGCCGCAATCCTTAAGTCGTTCCAGGATGCTGTGTATGGTCTTTGTTCCCAAAATAATGTTATAGTGTGATAGAGATTTCTTTGCTGTATATCCGTAATCCAAAAGTTATAAGTAATGGAGTAATATAGAAGGAGTTTCACTCAGTTTGGAACAGAGAGTTAGAAGAGCTGATGATTTTGCAGCCTGTCATGGCCGCTACCCGGAAGTTCCCCATATGTGTCCCTTTTTAAAGCGGCAATATGGTCAGTCTATGCACACCACACATGCACACATGCATATACATGCACACCACACATGCACATCCACATATACATGCACACCACACATACACACACTCATATGCACCCAAACATACACTCATATGCACGTACACCACACATACATACACACATACCATTCATACATACACTTATAATCACCCACAACACACATACACCTAGAAGCACCCACACCACACATACACATATGCATGCACACCACACATACACATACTCATATGCACCCACACCACACATACATACATTCATATGCATGCACACCACACATACACATACTCATATGCACCTACACCACATATACATACATTCATATGCATGCACACCACATATACACATACTCATATGCACCCACACCACACATACATACACTGATAAGCACGTACACCACACATACATACACTTATGAGCACCTACACCACACATTCACATTCATATGCACGCACCCCACACATACATACACTCTTAAGCACGCACACCATGCATACACACAATCATATGCACACATACAACATTTATTTGAAATATTGAAGTAAACCACACTACAATTAGAAAACATGCAGCACTAGTAACTTGTGGATATTGATAATTTTGATTGTTTATATAAACATATTATTATTTTTTGCAAGGAAATACAACTGAATCCTTTGTTATTCCATGGATTTGATTCCTGAATCAGAGGTTAAAAACAGTTATTATATCAAAACAAATTAAAGGATATAGTCAAACATTTTTAGTAACCGCAAGCAAAATATACCAGTGAAACCCCCATATTTTTTTAAATCTGTAATACACCAAAGGTTAACATTTTTAGACGTCCCACTACAGAGAATACGTTTAAAAAAATTATGCTACAGCAATATGTGTGTGTGTACTGTGTATATAATATATATATATATATATATATATAAAAATATATATAAACATGTGTGTATGTATATATATATATATATATATATATATATACATATACACACACATATATCCCGTGTGTGTGTGCATATGTATATATATATATATATATATATATATATACTCACACACACACACACATATATATATATATATATATATATATATATATATATATATGATACAGTATATGTACTGTATAGTAAATGAATGAGAAGTGGAGAAGAAAAAAAAATATATCCTGTGTGTGTGTGTGTGTATATATATATATATATATATATATATATACACACACACATACATATATATATACACACACATACATATATATATACACACACACATACACACATACATATATAAATACACACACACATACACACATACATATATATATACACACACACATACACACATACATATATATATACACACACACATACACACATACATATATAAATACACACACACATACACACATACATATATAAATACACACACATATATATATATATATATATATATATATATATATATATATATATATATATAAATGCAGTATATATACTGTATATTAAATGATGGAGAAGAAAAAAATGCCATATCCTAAGAAACATTTTCCGGAGGGGCAGGGGTTAAAAAAAGTCTGTGTTCTGCAGTGGGCTGAAGTAGGGGGGCAGGGAGCTTTATGTCCTCCTGTCAGGGCAGCATAATTCAGAACTTAGATAAAACAGACCCCCCTTACCTTCTGATATCTTTCCTGTGTGTGCTGTCGGCACCGCACTCGGGGAGGGAGGAATCCAGACAGGCTGTCACAGTTTCACACAGCACTTCCTATGTCTGTCCTATCACAAGCGCCTGTACAAGCAAGTTAGTTGAAGACAGTCAGTGACAGACAGCAGTAAGTACTTATTTTATTCACGACTGCTGTCTGGGACTTCTTTTTGACTATTCTCTGAATGGGTACAGTCTCCACCTCCACACCTTGAGTTGAGACATCCGACCAGCATGCAGGGCATCCTGAGTTCACAGCTTATCTTTGCAGACACTCCAGTCACTACAGTACACAACAGCATGTGCAGTCATGTGCACCAAAAACCTGGCTGTCACTGCCAAATGTCACTTGACTCAGACTATTTGGTGATTCATGTGCGATCACATGATCACCCAGGGCCCAATAAAAATTGAATTTTTTTTTAAAATAATATAAAATTTTAAAAAAATGTAGAGCAGCCCGGGGAGGATGATAGAAATGCGGGGTAGAGAGAAGAAAACTTCCTCCCTGCCTATCAATTAGCGCTGTCTTGTCCTGGAGCTACTCACCCTGCAGCTACTCACAGAGAGACTAAAGCGCAGGGTGCAGCAAAATTGCAAGTTTCACCCAGCGCTAACTGTCTAACTGCCTTCAGGTGGCTCTACATCAGTTAGCAGCAGAGCTGAGCGCTCCTCAGTTTTTCCATTAGTTAAAGCTCTTTCTCCCAATGCCCTGGACTCCAACAATAAAAACAAAAACATAAAGAGCTCCCCAGCAACAGCTCAGTCTGCCCATCCCTTAAAACGGCCCTTTCCACATTGAAAGCAATCGCTATGAGGTGTAATAGTGGGCGTGGCTAAAGTAACTGGCGGCCCACCAGACTTTTGCCCGGTATGCCCTATGGTCAGTCTAGGCCTGACAGTGTATATCAGATCGCTCTAGTGTGTTTGATTACCATTTCTTATCAGTGCTAGTTTGCTTTGCTATTTTGTTATTGCTGTTTGGCTTTGCACATATGGATCCTCAGTTAGCTTGTGCTGGTGGTGTTGGACAACTTTTGTTCAACTAGTTTAGGTGTGCCCAGCATCTTGGACAGAGGTGCAGGGAATGGGTGAGGTTAGAGAGGCTTTTGCCTTAGGTGTGGGCACCTCCAGTGTACAAGGTGAGGCTCACCTTGGACGCTATGAGTGATGCCCAGATTTATGATATGTATAGGCTTAATAGTCAGCAGCTTTTTAGCCTATACAATGTCATAAAGGATAACTTGAAACCACAAAAAATGTATATGCACTGCTATTCCTGGCATATCCAAGATGCACTGCTGCATACATGTGTTGGCATCCGGAAATGTTCAGTCAACAGAGGGGTATTTGAGTGGTTTGTCTCAAAACACTGTCTATGTGGTATTTGCAAAGTTTTTGAATGCCATTGTCAACAAATGCCATCTTTTTATAGGATTTCCTCACACCGAGGACACTTGGAGAGACCTCAAGAGGAACTTCTATAATATGGGTGGCATACCTTATGTGTTGGGGCAATAGGCTGCATCCATATTGCTCTGCATGCTCCAAGGGCAGAGAAAATGGTATTCTGTAACTGCAGAAACTTTGATTTTATTAATGTGAAGTTGATGTGCAATGCACACCTGCACATTATGAATGTGTTTGCTGTGTTTCCTAGGTCGAGACATGACTCCCATATCCTCAGGCAGTCGTCTGTCTGTCGACAGTTTGAGGGAAGACAGTTTCCTCATGAATGGCTCGTTGATGAGTACTAATGCACAGTACGCTTAAATATATTTACAATGGTTTGCAAGTCTCTTTTTAATGCTCTCATACATATGTGTTTGGATATTTGCTTAAAAATAATACTTTTACGGGGGCGGAGCTTGCCACGCATGGCCGCATTTGTAGAAAGCTCTGCAGACCAAGTGCTTATTTAATATATTCTTTTGGGTTTTTACTCCTTTTATCATCGGATACCACATCCTTAACTTTATTGGTACCACATTAGCAGGGTGAGAGGAAGAAAACTTGGTGTAGGGAAGATCAGAAGACTTAGCTTTTGTCGTCTGACTTTCCTCTAACAGCGATAGCGAACAACTTCCGGACCCTTTTTGGCGCCACTCAGCAAACTTAACTACTTTCACCTTATTGCTCTCTTTATCTGCCATCTCTGACCACCTAACACCCTTTCATCTGGAACTGAGGACCGTAAGATCCCGAACGGCCGGATGAGCAGAGGTGAGAGAAGTGCCATGGTGGCCATCAGCACTACTTAATTGCACAGTGGGGATACTCTGACAGAGGACAGACTGCGGACTAACTCACCTGACACCGTGCTACCCTCACACGGAAAGAGGATATAGTTACAGCCCTCCAACTTTAGGTCGCAACCCACTCGACGGCTCCTAGTTGACAACTACTTCACCGGAGGCCCTATTCCGGAAGAAAGAGCAAGGAGCTTGACGGTTAAACAACTGGGGGGGGGGGTAGGAATATACTATACTTATCCCCATCTTGGTAATGTGGTTTGGCCACTGGACAGCACTACACGGCCCCTAGAAACCACTCAGCCCAACACAGAGTTTACTGTGACCGTTGCAAGCCAGCTTAGATCACTACGGGGCAGTCACATTCCCATCAGCCCCACGTGTACACCCTCAGAGATAATAATTTTTTGGGCCAAGTAACCTATAGAGGCCTAATAGCTCGATACTGACAACCTCTTCCCCTGGTCTCTTTTACAAACCCCAGAAAGAAACAAAGGAAATCCAGTGAAGATAACTGAGCTCTAGCTACCTCACTTTTAAAGCTGTTCAAGATTACAATAAATATAATCTCTGTAGCATTACCCTACACATAAAACTCAGACAGCTAATAAGTCCCTCAGTGCCAACCTTATTCATTAAATTCAACCATTGCTGATAACACACTTAGGCCTGTGGACTGACCTGACTTTTTTTTTTTTGCAAGCCTGTAGTCCCAAGAGATCGGTCTAAGGATTTACCTCCTCTAATCACCCACCCTACCACTAACTAAAACAGGGTACTCACATATATTAGCTACCTGTCTTCTCTCCCCCCTTTCCCATCAGCCCTTATTGCCTACGGGTCATACCCCAAGCTCCTTTTCCCCTACTCGCTCGGAAGAGAGCTATCCCCCCTGGAGAGAAACAGGCTACTTACAGCCTCTGAGATCTTTCAACAGGTTTCCTACATAGTGAACAAGATCTCTGAAATAACCCTCTTCCAGTCCTACCCACCTCAGGCACAATGAAGTGCTAAGCCTCTTATGTAGGGGGGTGCCGGACTTGATTTCTCCACCTGCTAACCACCACAGAGGACAGCACACCCAATCACAGAAAGTAAGTTTGGAAGTTTGTTATCTACTTTTTATAACATGGCTCACTCACAAAAGAAGAAGCAGAAACATAGTGATCCCCCAAAACGGACTCTCTCAGACCACTTCCCCGACAAAAATCTCTACGAGCAGGACATGTCAGATGAAGACTCGAGGGACTCAATAGTATCCTCCAAAGGACCTCATAGGGTCACAACTCACTCTAGCAAGAGATCCTGTAATTCTTCTGCCTCTATATTAGACTCCATTAAAGAACTACCGGACAAGATGGACTCCCACCATTCCTCTCTTAAGTAAGAACTTAAAATGTCAGTTTCTGAACTTAAGAGAGATATCTCCTCTCTAGGTGAGAGAACAGAAATTTTAGAAAAGAAACCTAGACCACTCCAACCTCCTCGCCTATACCCAATCTCTCGCTGAGATGATTTCAGATTTAGAATCCAAAATAGCAGACCAAGAAGACAGGTCACGCCATAACAATATAAGAATAAGAGGCATCCCAGAAGAAGTCGGCACCCCTGATCTCAGTAAATACTTGCTTGATCTATTCAGAGAGCTCCTAGGCCTCATACAGAGACAGGAAGCCCTTATAGATAGAGCTCATCAAGCTCTAAGACCGAGTAATTCACCTTCGGGTTTACCTAGAGACGTAATCATTCGACTTCACTATTATATCTTTAAAGAAAAGATTCTCAGAGCTGCTTTCCAGAACAAGAACTTAAAAGACCCATAACAGACCATACAGATATTCCCAGACCTATCCATTCATACCCTGTCCAGGAGGCTTTCTTTCAACAAGTTACACAATGCCTCTGCAACAATAATATCAAATATCGATGGGGATTTCCGGTCAAGCTCTTTTTTCAAATTGAGGACTCCTCCTACTCCATCACCACTCCAGATCAAGGAACTAAGTTACTGCAGTCGCTGAAATTACTTCCCTCCTCTAACCAACCTAACCCTACTGTTGAAAAAACAGAGAAACTCAATGCTACAGCGCCAGCATGGCATCCTTTACCACAAACTTTCAGCTACCAAGCAACATGGAAAGATGTTTCATCGTCCATCAAAGATGCCTAATTCCCTGAGATGAAGGATATATTTTGTGAACGGACCCATTATACATCACATTGGTTTACTATGTTTTCTCTTCCTCTAGCTATTTTCACTATCCTCTGTAACCTATTTATTTAAGCAGAAACACCTGGTCATCTTATGAACCTGGAAATATATCAACCAAACTTTGGGCATTGGGTAACGTACTCTACACAGTATAGATGCTAGTTTAAAATGTTACCATAATTATGGTTATGTTGCCTTTCTGTCTTATCTACCTGTATTCTGTTATTTTGTTTAGTGTGGGTTTTTTTTCCTGTTTTTTATTTTTCCACAGGAAAAGTTTATAACCCACGCTTATATTGAAAGTGTTTCTGTGTGTCTTTATTAAGTGGGATTCTACTTTTGTACACACTCTCTGTGGGATAGCCTAGTCCCACATACATCTTTTTAAGATTAGATCTTTTAGTAGACAGTGATCACACTGGTAAAGATGTTTTAGATGACTATGGAGGATTGAATCCTATATACTTCATATTCTTTGTGGCTGCTGCAGGTGTATTATACCCCGTTCAGTGACACAGGGCAAGAGACACAACTCACTGAACTCACGCAGTCCCACAACCGTACATTCACTCAATAGTCAGAGTTTATTTTAGCACTTAGGCGACATGGAGCGCCCGCTTTTCTTCATTAATATAGTAGACAGAGATCCCAAGGAGACTGTCCCAGGACCCATACTCTAACAGTGCGACAACCATACACTCCCTCTATATTGTATTAAGAAGATATGACTTGGACATTGTGCCCACGCTTCCCATAACCAATGACATTACCACGTTGTATGTACATTTCCCCTTAAAATGTTGCTGCAGAGACTGATGTGACCCTAACTTTACTCTGAGCTATCCCGCAGATAGAGTTCTTGCAATGACTACATAATATTATGACCATACTGTGTTTTGTTATAATGTTTCTACTCTTAGTCACTTATATAGTTTATCACACTGAAAAGACTCCTACCTTCCTCAGAAATGTGACTAATGTTAATGTTGTTAGATTTACCAATGTGAAATGCTATGTTTGTTGTTTAATCCCACTCTCTGTCTCCTCACTAGACAAGTCTGACCCAGGTGGAGAACTCCCCCCCGGCACCTCCCTTCCCCCCTCTTTCATTCTATTATCACTATAGATCCCCTCCCATTAGTTCGATACAGACCCCACAGCACTTGGTCTGCCATATATATATATATATATATATATATATATATATATATATATATATATACAAATGCAAAAAAGTGGCACACACTACTATAGCAACTACCCGGTGCACTGCAAATAGAACGTAGTATGTAGGTGAGATATCCAGATGCACACTTAGCCTCAGTGTTTAGAAGTATCCGGAAAGAAGCAGGCAACACAGGAATTTCATTCAAACGAAAAAAGCTTTATTCCAATCCTTGGAACAAACAGCAGGGCCTTAACCCATAACATTTTGGTCTACACCTAGACCTTTATCAAATGGAGCCCATGTGAGAGATGTGGGACCCAGACAGTGACAGAATATATATACACAAATACAAATATACAAAATGCAATATTAGCATAATAAGCGCCAAACCATCCTCTGGTGATCCGCCTAGTGCCCTGTGAGTCTGAAAATGCGGCAAAGACCGCGTGATGACGTCACGCGTAACCGGGAGCCAAAGCAAGGCTCAGAATGGTAGTCATGGGAACAGTAAACAAATTACCATCGGGCAGAGCACAGTGTATGGCGGATGATCAGGGGTGACATGCATAGGGCAATCAAAGAGACGGAGTGGTAGGGGGGACATAGTAACACCCAAATAGTGTGAAAAGTGAACATGAAAAAAAGTAATAAATAAAACATAAACACACAAGTGACAAAAAAACAATATGTACAAAGCAGCATCTAATAGGTTTCATAGAAAAACACATGCTGCAGAGAACCCAGTAGTCTATTAGGTGTATATACTAACACAACCATTCTATACATAGTAAGTATCAATGGGAGACTACCAATGCTAGGATCAAACAAAAGTAATGCCAAATACATTTAGACAAATCCAAAAAGAGGATATTAGGTAAAATGATCATAACCTATACTAAGAGGACCTTTAAAGGAGGTTAATGCATAAATATAATTATAGCAAAGATGGCAGGATGGCGAGGTTATTTATTTGTAGCAACATCCAAAGTCAATGGTGGAATTAAGGCCTTTAGGGGCAACAGTGTTCAAGTTAAAGATCCACCTAGCCTCCAGGCGCAATAGGGTTAATGCCCTATCCCCACCACGCCGTAAGCGTGGCACATGGTCAATCAAAATGACCCTCAGTGAGGACAAAGGATGTCCTGCTTGCACGAAATGTCTCGCAACTGGTTGCTCTGATTCACCCGATTTGATAGCTTGACGTATAGCTGTTTTATGATTGGCCAGTCTTTCCTTGAAGGCGGTGACCGTCTTGCCAATGTAGTACAGGGAACATGGACAAATTATAGCATAGATCACATACTCTGATGTACATGTCAATCTGTGATTGATCTTGTATTTTCTATTCGTATGTGGGTGATGGAAGCAACCATATGATGACTGACAATACCTTCCATCACCCACATACGAATAGAAAATACAAGATCAATCACAGATTGACATGTACATCAGAGTATGTGATCTATGCTATAATTTGTCCATGTTCCCTGTACTACATTTCCAAGATGGTCACCGCCTTCAAGGAAAGACTGGCCAATCATAAAACAGCTATACGTCAAGCTATCAAATCGGGTGAATCAGAGCAACCAGTTGCGAGACATTTCGTGCAAGCAGGACATCCTTTGTCCTCACTGAGGGTCATTTTGATTGACCATGTGCCACGCTTACAGCGTGGTGGGGATATGGCATTAACCCTATTGCGCCTGGAGGCTAGGTGGATCTTTAACTTGAACACTGTTGCCCCTAAAGGCCTTAATTCCACCATTGACTTTGGATGTTGCTACAAATAAATAGCCTCGCCATCCTGCCATCTTTGCTATAATTATATTTATACATTAACCTCCTTTACAGGTCCTCTTAGTATAGGTTATGATCATTTTACCTAATATCCTCTTTTTGGATTTGTCTAAATGTATTTGGCATTGCTTTTGTTTGATCCTAGCATTGGTAGTCTCCCATTGATACTTACTATGTATAGAATGGTTGTGTTAGTATATACACCTAATAGACTACTGGGTTCTCCGCAGCATGTGTTTTTCTATGAAACCTGTTAGATGCTGCTTTGTACATATTGCTTTTTCATCACTTGTGTGTTTATGTTTTATTTATTACTTTTTTTCATGTTCACTTTTCACACTATTTGGGTGTTACTATGTCCCCCCTGCCACTCCGTCTCTTTGATTGCCCTATGCATGTCACCCCTGATCATCCACCATGCACTGTGCTCTGCCCGATGGTAGTTTGTTTACTGTTCCCATGACTACCATTCTGAGCCTTGCTTTGGCTCCCGGTTACGCGTGATGTCATCACGCGGTCTTTGCCGCATTTTCAGACTCACAGGGCACTAGGCGGATCACCAGAGGACGGTTTGGCGCTTATTATGCTAATATTGTATTTTGTATATTTGTGTATATATATTCTGTCACTGTCTGGGTCCCACATCTCTCACATGGGCTCCATTTGATAAAGGTCTAGGTGTAGACCGAAACGTTATGGGTTAAGGCCCTGCTGTTTGTTCCAAGGATTGGAATAAAGCCTTTTTCGTTTGAATGAAATTCCTGTGTTGCCTGCTTCTTTCCGGATACTTCTAAACACTGAGGCTAAGTGTGCATCTGGATATCTCACCTATATATATATATATATATATATACCACTCGGTGCACCGCCACAAGCATCACGTATACATTATATTCGCAACTCCCATCCCCCAACCCCCCCCCCAACAACCTACGAGCGGCTCTTGCCCGCTGACTCCTCCACTTCAGCTCCTTTCATACATAGCACACTAAATACCTGTGCTAAGACCTGTTGCTCTCGTAGATCAGATCCTTTGTAAAGTTCCCCCTTTTTTTTTCTTTCTTTCCCTCCCTCTCCTTCCTCCCCCCGTCCTCTCATAATGGTACAGATATGCATCCTGACTCAACTCACAAGGCCTCAATTCCCCCACCAAGTTCAGTCTCTTACTCAATATGCTTCATCACTCTAGAGTAGATGTGGCTCTCATTCAGGAGACACACTGGCTCACCGGCACTGACTCTATATGAATTTATAAGAAATTTCCTGTAGTGATAACCACCTCATTTGTCTCTAAGCCCAGAGGAGTAGCGATTTTTATTAATTCCCACATTACATATGACCCTATATCCATAGAATGAGACCTACAAGCCAGATTCATCATTCTAATATGCAGACTAAACGATAAACTAGTCACCCTAGTTGAGACAGGAAGGAGGTTCCGGTGGAGGAGGAGCCAGACAGGTGTTGCTGTGCTCACAACTCCAGTCCTACAGCCTGTGGCGGTGGAAATTCTCGCGCCGTGCCCCAGCCCTGGTGCTGCTTTTTGGGATAGTCAACAAAAACGTCTCTGGAACCTCTACCAGTGGACTGTCAACCCACTGGTATATGCCTGATACCAGTTATCTAGGCTTACTTCATTTGAATTCATCTGTCCTATCTGGCTAAATCAGGTGTGCCGTACTCCACCTATTCCTCAGCCTTAACGCACTCTATCTCCCCCGGAGGAGTTTCTTTCTTTCCCTGACTGACCAGACATTAATTCTTCTCCCCCCCCCCCACCTGCCTGCCCCGCCAGGTTAACACCGGGGTCTAAGACCGCTTTGTAATTTTGCAATTTTACCCGCTGTGCCGCTTAAGACTTTCCTCCTGTCTAGTCCAGTGCTCCTGCTACCCGGTGTTTGTTCCGCCCCCTCCCCCACCGGTGCTGCGTGGGAGGGAGCCGGGACTGGTCCTGGATTGGAGACCGGGTGTGGAGTTTGCTCTCTCCGTTGCTGAGGGTGTTTGGCCAAGACACTTCTCTATCCCCTCCCACCGTTGCTGCAAGAGGGGAGTGGAGGCTGGAATTCCGAATGGAGCTGTGAAGCGGAAGGTCTCAGAGGCGGCCCCCTTATGGTTTTGACCTTGCCAACAAGGATCTGCAGTTCGACGAGGAACACGGAGGGCAGGCAGGCAGCATGAGAGGGGGTGAGTGCTCCAGTTCTGTTCTCTTGGCATGTCTTTGGGAAACGGCAGCTAAACCTCTCAGGAGGGACTGCAGGATAAAATTCTAGACTTAAAAACTGTTTGTGAGTGGTCTAGAGGCCCACCGAGAGAGATAACACATATTTGCAAGAGGACATTACTTCCATCTGATAAGGGACATTAAGGGAGAGAAAAAAAAGAGACTCTCACTGGTCACCTTTGCAGTATAAGTAAGACTTAAAAATATAACGAAAAAACAGGTCTTCAAGGGGGGGAAAAGGAAAGGGAAGAAAAGAGAAAGAAGAAATAATTAACTCTGGGACTCTCTGTTGATACATTCTCAGATTAGAGCTAAGGAACTGGCCATCTTACTTATTATGTGTTTTTTCATGTTTTTTTTTCCCCTTATGGTATAGTGGTTACAACGTGGATGCTTATAATGCATTCAGCTATTTCATTTGAAATGTATCTTCTCATGCTATAACAATTGTCAAATTGTGACTTCTTTATGAGTACTGATATATGTAAAAGGAATTATTTCTTCTTTTTTTTTCTTTTCTATGTCCTGTGTTATCTAAAAGCTGTAAGGTAACTAGTAATGAGTGTCAAGGTAATTACCCCTAAGGCCCATATTTAACTGGGCTAACTAACAGTTGTAAACGAGGTGCATATTTTTATTGGTAATAATTATTGATTAACCCCCTAAGTGTTAGTTAATTAGTTAACCACATTTGTCCTTAAAGCATTTTAAGGTTGTCTTGGGGAAATTTGAAATTTAAAAAGGGTAGGGAAAAGGGAGAAAGGGGTATATGGTGTGTTAGGCAGATTCAAATGTATAGTTGATTGTAGATATCTATGATCTCCTTACTCTCTTTCTTTGTGTCATGACCCAACAATAGCGACCCCCCCCTCTTGAAAAACTTAAAACCTATAATTTATGAACCTAGGACTAGTTCTACAGGATTACACTCAAAATTATCTAACAACGGTCATTTGGCTTCTATGGAGATATAAGTACACTATATATAACAGCAAAGTAGAATTCCCAAAAGCTCTGACTAATATAACCTGGTAACACATAAGGTACTAATTTAGATAAGTAGACAGAGGTACTTTCGAAATGTAAAAATTAGATTGTGTGTAATGTCAATTGGGACCTACTAGGGTTGTTGAAAGAAAGCAATTTACTAAGAAACTAAAAAATCTGTTCTGTCCCTAGGGAAGTGCATATTCACTTTTTCATATTTGTCAAATATAAGAATATAAGAATTAGATCATATGGGATGCGAACTGGGACTTATTCTTGGTAATAATTGAGAAGTTAGGCCATCCATCCAGCTTCTATTAATCCCCTATACAACAAAGAAACGCCAGACATAGTAAGTCGCGGAAAGATCTCTTTAAAAACAGTGACTACAAATACGATAATAAGCTTACTATATTTAGGAAATTATCTTCACTTTAAGTGTACAGGTACAATATTGTACTAATCGAGTAGTTAGGAAATTATCTTCACTTTAAGTGTACAGATACAATATAGTACTAATTGAGTATTTAGGAAATTATCTTCACTTTAAGTGTACAGGTGCATTATAGCATTAACTGAGTTGGGATCTCTAATATGTAATATAGTTTAAAATAGACTAAGTGAGAATAACTCTGTAAAATCTAGACTGCTGACTTAAAGGCTCAAAGTTAAATACAATTAATATAAGATAATTGATATCTGGATCTGGGATCCCTGGTGATTCTATATACTTTATAATAATAATAACACTTACTTGGCATTATTTTATCACTTGACTTTCTTATTTTCTTTCACCTCCCTCCTCACCCCCTGTAGAAGGGGGTGGAGATCTTCACTTCTTCACTACACTCCCTTAGTCTCCAATTTTTTTTATTTTTATTTTTCTCTCTTTTCCTGTGCCCATCACTTCCACCCTCTCACAAATTAATCACAACCACAATTAGCCCTAAACTTTTTATATTGCACATTTTCTTTTTTTTATCTATCCCGTTAATATACCTATGGATACATTTTTAAATTCACCATCTCACACTAAAATCACTTCACCAACCATGGCTTCCAGACCCAGAGACAGAAGGAATAAGACAACAGCTGAAACTCTGGTCGAATTACACCCTGAGCCAGCTCCTCTCTTAAAGCAGACTGACGCGATAAATTCACAGTTAATTGTGAGTGATGTCATTGAAGCCCTGAACCCAAAATTTGAATCTCTTAGACTAGAGATAAAACAAGATATACACGCATTATTAGTAGAAGTTAAGCAATTCTCTGCAAGGATTCAGGAGATCGAGCAGAGAGTATCAGATTTGGAAGACCTCACAGTATCTCACAACACTAAAGTACAGGCCAACTCACTTTCACTGATAGAATTACGAAGGAAAATCGAGGATTTAGAGAATCGGTCTAGGAGAAACAACGTTAGGATAATTGGGGTTCCGGAAACTACTCAATACGCAGATCTAATAAAGTTTACAGCTGAGACTCTTCCTAAACTTTTTAACATGCCGCAAGAAATACTACCCCTAGCTGTAAAACGGGCACACAGACTGGGGAGATCTCCTTCATCAGGTGGAGATAAAGCTAGATCCAGACCAATAATAGTGAGATATTTGAATTACCAGGACAAGGTTAGGATCATGCAATTTTCACGCAAAAACGTGCCTATTCTATTAGAAGGAAATAAGATCTTTGTTTTTCAAGATTTTGCTTATGAAACCTCCCTAAAAAGGAGGGAGCTCTCCCCAATTTGTGGCAGACTGATTAAAGAGGGACTATTTGCTACAATTGTTTATCCAGCTAAACTTAAGGTAGAAATGCAGGGTCACATCTATTTTTTTTGATAATGTATCTGAGTGTAGTGTTGATTTAAATGAGAGAAAGGGGAAAGGAAAAGATATATATGATAATAACCCTGTTGTAAATATTGATATATCAAAATGTTTCTCAGCTTTATACATGGTTGGATGTATTTTCCTTTTTATGTGTTTTTTTCTCATTTTATCTCTGATGGTTAAGGTTGGACAAGTGCAGAAAGGGGGGGTAGGGGGGGTGTTTTTTTTTTTTTTTTTTTTTCTCTATCAGCTTATTCTCCCTTTCCCCTTATAAATGGTGGCTAAAGTAAGAACATTGATTTTATCCTCCTGGAACATTGGAGGGATATCTACTCCAATAAAGCGTAAAATGATGATCTCACAATTGAGGAAACTCAATACAGACATTGCCTTTATTCAGGAGACACTTTTAACTCCAGCAGAATCATTGAAATTAAGATTTTCATGGGTCAAGGAAGTATTCTTTACACCTAGTATAGGTAGAAAAAGAAGAGTAGCTATTCTATTAGGAAAGAACATTCCATATGAGGTATTGCTGGAAGTTAATGATCTGGAAAGTAGAATTTTGATTTTAAAAATAAAAATTTTAAACTCTATATTTACCCTATGTAATATATATGCTCCTAATAAATTTGAACCAAGATTTTGGGAAATTTTGCAAAATAAAATCTTACAATATGGGGAAGGCAATATAATTGTAGCAGGGGATTTTAATTTGACCTCACAAAGCCCCCT
Organism: Bombina bombina; assembly: GCF_027579735.1. Taxonomy (NCBI): domain Eukaryota; kingdom Metazoa; phylum Chordata; class Amphibia; order Anura; family Bombinatoridae; genus Bombina; species Bombina bombina. The sequence continues at coordinate 1,151,093,058 of NC_069500.1, read as the reverse complement.
AGATAGGTACAGGCAAACAAATACTACTCATATCTCTAAAAGAGATAAATTGGAAAATAAAATGTTCAAAACTCTGTTCAGGAATCTAGCTCTTAAAGACATATGGAGGATTCAAAATCCTACTCAAAGAGAATTTACTTGTAAAGCTAGAAGTGTGAATTCCCTGTCAAGAATTGACTTATTTCTAGTCAATGAGAATCTATTAAAAATAGGATCTATAAGAGAAAGAAGCACAGAGGCGCCAACATGGCCTAGTAACGTCACGGCAGTCAGATACAAAACATCAGCAGGATAGAAAATATACTCACAAGCGTAGCGCACCCAAATGGTGCTATTGTGGCAGCCTGGAACATCAAACAGTGGTCCAGCTCACTGGTGTCTCCAGCCAGATAGAGATGATCCTTGGCGAGGGCCTATCCTATGATGCCTATAAGGGCAAAAAAGGCACACACATAGCCCAGTAACGTTTGTACACCAGATAAAAAAGGATTCAAGGTTGTACTTACAGGAAACAAAGCACCACCAGGTGCAATATCAGCAGTACTGGGACCTCTCAGCCGCCCAGTGGACTGTGGAATCCAATTTGCAGGATGCAGAAAATCACCACTTTGGAAGATAGAACTAGCACACACACTCTGCCCCCAAACAGGAGCAGAATAATTGTGATAAAGCAAGTGTATATTTAAAAACTTTTATTTTAAAAACAGCGACATGTTTCTTAGCCACCACAGGCTGTTTCCTCAGGCAGCCTGAGGAAACAGCCTGTGGTGGCTAAGAAACATGTCGCTGTTTTTAAAATAAAAGTTTTTAAATATACACTTGCTTTATCACAATTATTCTGCTCCTGTTTGGGGGCAGAGTGTGTGTGCTAGTTCTATCTTCCAAAGTGGTGATTTTCTGCATCCTGCAAATTGGATTCCATAGTCCACTGGGCGGCTGAGAGGTCCCAGTACTGCTGATATTGCACCTGGTGGTGCTTTGTTTCCTGTAAGTACAACCTTGAATCCTTTTTTATCTGGTGTACAAACGTTACTGGGCTATGTGTGTGCCTTTTTTGCCCTTATAGGCATCATAGGATAGGCCCTCGCCAAGGATCATCTCTATCTGGCTGGAGACACCAGTGAGCTGGACCACTGTTTGATGTTCCAGGCTGCCACAATAGCACCATTTGGGTGCGCTACGCTTGTGAGTATATTTTCTATTCTGCTGATGTTTTGTATCTGACTCTCGTGACGTTACTAGGCCATGTTGGCGCCTCTGTGCTTCTTTCTCTTATAGATCACGCCACACCAGGATGACCGTCCTATGACAGAGAGCTGCCTTCTTTCTTTTGGATTATTCTTTGTGTGGACATTTTGTTATTTGATTATACCAATATCATCTGGGTCCACTTGTGAGCATATCATCTCTAATAATCTGATATAAGTGTGATAGGTTTATTGTATATTCTCTTAATTATCTGTATATATCTGCTTACTGTTTGCTGCTTATTGTTAGCGCCCCCTAGGAGTGTGGTGTATGTTCTATATGCACCACCCTCCTTATATCTTTTGTTATTAAAAATAGGAGCCTTAGCTAAGATAACGCAAGTTACTATATCAGATCATGCCCCAATTATTCTAAGTATTCCACTAAGTAATAAAATACACAAATCACTGTGCTTCTTTTTTCCTAAATTTCTAATAAAAATTTTAAAATTTAAAAACTGGTTGACTACTAGAATGACGGATTTTTTTGCATTAAATCTTGGATCAGTTAATGACCCAAGCCTATTATGGGAGGCAGGCAAAACAGTAATTAGAGTGGACATCATTGCCTATATGGCTAATCTTAACGAAAAAATACACACAGGGAAAACGAAACACTGAGGTCACTCACCAATTCTTAGAATAAATATCTGGCACAACCCACATCTGCAAATTGGAGGAGATATACCTCTGCTAACATAGTTAGAGATACTTTTTTAATACATACCTCGATTCAAGCTGATTTTAAATATAGAGCTAAGTTTTACCGATATGGGGACAAGGCAGGTAAACTATTAGCTAAACTAGTTAAAAATACACAGGGGAGCTCTGCTATTGATTCACTTCTTGAGCAAGATATTATACTCAAAGACCCAAATGAAATTCTTGAGACTTTCTCTGTCTATTATAGGGATATATATTCATCTAGGGAGTCGGATCTGAAAACTGCAGAATTATTTTGGAAAGGGCTCGAATATCCACGTCTGAATGACGAAGCGATAGCCAAAATTAATGCCCCAATTTCTGATCAAGAAATTGCTAATGCCATTAAAAATCTGAAATTGGATAAAGCACCGGGGCCTGATTCTCTGCCTAGTGAGTTTTATAAGATACTGTCACATGTCTTAATTCCTCATTTGATAAATCTTTTTAACTACTATTATATAGAAAATAAGACTATTTCCCAGAACTTTGCTGTATCTAACACAGTGTTAATCTTGAAACCAGGAAAAGATACTTTGATAAAGGAGTCTTACTGCCCCATCGCGTTATTGAACACTGATTATAAGCTATTGACATTAATTTTAGCTAAAAGGCTTCAACATGAAATAGGAGTATTAATTGACAAAGATCAGGCAGGATTCTTACCTAAGCGTAACTTAATGGCCAAAATTAGAGAACTGCTTTTAATTATTGAGTATTTTTATAATTCACAAGAGATTATAGGACAAGAGAAATCTGACTTAGCAATTATCGCGCTTGACGCAGAAAAAGCATTTGACTCGGTACATCATCAGCATATTTTAACCTCATTATCTAATTTTGGCTTTAAAGATAACTTTATCTCTCTTATTGATAATATATGTAATAATTCATCTACTAAGGTGATTGTCAACAACTTAGAATCTAACCTAATTAATCTTCAGAGAGGCACAAGACAAGGATGTCCACTATCACCTCTTTTATTCGATTTAGCGATTTAATCGCTAGCTCTTAAGATTAGGCAATCTCTTGAGGGAATAAAGATTGGTTCAGCAGAGCAAAATATTGCTTTATATGCTGATGATGTGCTGATTTATATTTCAGATACAGAAAAGAACATTCCAAAATTATTGTCAATTATCAACTCCTTTGGAACTTTTACTGGTTATAAAGTGAATAACTCCAAATTGGAAATAATGTGGATTAGGAAAAATGAGACCTCCCTCCATGCGACACCTTTTAAGGAGGTAGTGTCACATTTCAGATATCTTGGAATTAATGTATCAGCTAACCCAAAAGAGTGGTATGGTCTTAATATCTCTCCTATACTATCAAAGATAATAGAATATATGAATAGTTGGCAAAATCTTCCACTTTCCCTGTCATGACGCATTGCTATATTTAAAATGGTTCTCCTTCCAAAAATTATTTTTCTGTTACAAAACATACCGGTCATATTGAAAGTTAAAGATTGGAAAAAACTGAACAAGGGTTTAAGATATTTCATATGGAAATGTAAGAGGCCTCGTATTTTGTTAAATAAGTTATATCTACCCAAAAATTATGGGGGACTGGCTTTACCTGATCTTAGCAAATACACCTTAGTTTTCCTCTCACGCATTGCGATAGATTGGATTGTAAATAAAGATTACTTCACAAACAATAAGCTGGAAAAAATATTATATACCCTTATAACCCTATGGCTCTAATTCACTGCCCAGTTCAATTAATCCCAAAAAAGGTGAAATTTTTCAAATCGATTTATATGATAATACAGGCCTGGAAAAAGTATGGACAAAAAGTAGGTATTGATCTCTCTATTCCAAAATTTCAATGCCTATGTGGAAATCCAGAATTTCAACAAGGAACACAATCTTGGATATTCCAGACCTTGCAAGGGAAGGGGTTAATTTTCATGTCTCAACTTATAGAACAAGAAACCTTATCAGTAAAAGCTTTTGACAAATTAAGACAAGAATATTAATTAAGTAACAAAGATTTTTTTGCCTATCTACAGGCCAGGCACTATCTTTTTTCTCTTACTGAAAAATTTGGGTGGTCATGGTCATGGGGGAAATTAGACAGCTGGCCCATTCTAGCCAAAAACGACTTAACTTCTATTTCACTGTGGTATGAGCTGGCAATTAGTTATCAGGGAAGCTTAAATTTAAGCCAGATAACACAGAGTTGGAATTGCCTATCCCCAGGATTAAACATAGAGATAGAACAGGTAGAAAAGTCTATAATTGTCACAGCCCAAACAACTCTATCTGTAAGTTGGAGAGAATTACATATCAAACTCTTATATAGATCTTACTATACTCCATTGAAAGAATCCAAATGGCATAATTATAAATTTAATACTTGCCCGAAATGTGCATATCCAGCAGCGGATATAATACACATGATGTGGGCATGTCCCAAGATAAGACAATTATGGCGGAAAGTAGAGTTTTGGCTTAAAAAGGTATTGAAGATATATTCTATCTCTGTCTCTCTGGCAGAGGTTGTCTTCCTTAGAGAATCTTCCTTGGCCCCTGATCACAAGATGGCAAGAAATGTAACGATTCTTGCAACAAGAAATTTAATCTTTAAGAATTGGCGAGGTTCTATGACACCTAGTATATTAGAGATTAAAAAATATATGAAAAAACAGTGTATTACTGAACAGATGGACACAACCTTAACATCTGAAAGGGATATAAGAAGAAATAAATCAGTTAATTTATCCTTTTAGATACTCTGAAATAATGATATTAGACAGATGGTAACATTTAACTCCTCTTTCTCTTTTTTTTTTTTTTTCTCTCTCTTTCCCCCTCCCATCCCCCCCCCCCATGTTCCACCCCGCACATATTACTCTATATTTTGATAGCGAGCAAAAGGATTAGGTAATTAATTTATAGGACATGAGTGTAAGAGAAACAATCTTTCATTTTTTCCTTTCGATGCATAATATATATATAAAATGCCTTCATTGGGTACATTTAATATTGTTTCGTTCACAAAAGACATGTATTTTGTTTTTTTATCAGGGTATGATAAATGTCTTTGTTGCCTTTGTATTATGACATTAAGTTTTGAATAGAATGCTCTATGTTTCTGTACTCAATGCTGGTAAATAAAGAAATCTTTAAAAAAAAACAAAAAAAAAACTAGTCACCCTAATTAATGCTTATGCACCAAATTCGAGACAAATTAAATTCCTTAAAAAACTACTAGGCTCAGTGTCAGCGGTTAAACAGGGAGAACTAATTCTGGGAGGTGATCTCAACTTAGTTTGGGACCCTTCCTTAGACAGAATGGGCCCTAGGGTCTCTCAAATGGAAAGATCAATACACCCCCTCTCAGTGGCATTTCAGAATGTATTCAACCAATATGATTTATACGACGTTTGGAGAGCCCTTCACCCTGGAGACAAGGAATTCACCTTTTATTCTGTCCGACATAAATCTTACACCCGAATCAACTTTTTCTTCCTGAATGCTCGCACCCTAGAACATGTCACTTATGCAAGGATCTCTCCTATATCCTGGCCCGATCACGGCTCTCTCCTTATAATATTGGGCCCACACCTTTCTCATCTACCCCCCTCCTCGTGGCATCTTAAAGACTTTCTAGTCACTCATCCTACCCTTAAAATAGAAACCCAAGATATAATTTCTGACTTCCTTACATTAAATTACACCCCATCTGTCACAGCTGAAATTCTATGGTCCTCCCTTAAGGCATATCTTAGAGGACACTACATCACGAAAGCATCACAAATAAAGAAAGCTCAAGGTATCTCATTAGCGTCCCTTACTTGCCAACTAAGATCTTTAACAAATCAGCTCTCCACATCCTATACCATTGCTTTAAATACCCAACTTACGGATACAGTATCTCTAGACAGATCAGAACTCTGGAGTTTCAGAAAACACAGACTAATTTAGAAAAACTCAAGCAGGTATATTACTATAAAAGCAATAAGGCCTCTTCACTCCTAGCGATGAAGTTAAGAAATCGAACAGCACAAACTAAAATAACCTGTCTCCGCTCAGGCCGTGGAGTGGTGTCCTCACCCGGAGCAATTGGGGAAGCCTTTAGAGACTTTTACTCAGAGCTATACGACTTAGAGTCTTCTGACCCTACCCAGTTGCTCTCTGCAGACGATATCCGCTCATTCCTAAATTCTCTAAATCTCCCACAGCTAGACCAGGAGACCGTTCCCGACCTCATTTCCCCGATTTCACTTGAGGAGGTACGTTTACTTTGAGCATTAAAGAACTTAAAGTATCTAAATCCCCAAGCCCAGGCGGCTTCACTGGGCAATTTTACAAAACCTATGACTCCTTAATTTCCCCCAAACTATGCAGAAATTTGAATGAAGTAAAACGTAATGGCTGTTTCCGTAAAGAATATTTAGAAGCCACGATCATGACCATACTTAAACCTGGTAAAGACCCCTCAGATTGTGGCATTTCATTACTTAATTTAGATACTAAATTATAGACCAAAATCATCGCTAACCACCTCTCTAAAATCATACCCACTTTCGTCCATCCAGACCAAGTGGGCTTTGTCCCCCAAAGAGAAGGACCAGACGCTACGAGACGAGTTCTAGACGTCCTGATTGAGGCTGCTGAGAGGGAAGTACCCATGCTCACCCTGACGCTTGATGCTGAAAAAGCCTTCGACAGGGTGAGGTGGAAATATCTATGGGAAACTTTACAAGTTTTTAGGTTCCCAAATGCATTCATAATCTCCGTACAAGCTCTGTATTTCACACCGTTTGCAAAAGTCAGGGGAGTAGGCTTTCAGTCTAGCTACTTTAAAATTTCCAATGGGACTAGGCAGGGTTGCCCTCTTTCACCGCTTTTATTCACTCTCTCTATAGAACCCATAGCGCAAGCCATTAGATTAGACCCAGACATTGCAGGTTTTCCTATCCTAGAGTCCCAACATAAAATCACCCTTTATGCAGATTATATCACTCTCCTTCTAACCAACCCATCCAGGTCCCTTCTGGCCATATTCAAACTTCTCACCCATTTTAGCACTATGAGTTACTACAAACTAAACATAGCCAAGACAGAAGCTCTCCACACAAATATACTACCTCATGAGCTGACACTCTTACAGGGAAAATACCAGTTCCAATGGTCGGCAAATTCCATTAAGTTATTAGGAATTCACATCAGTCCATCCACAACCACAGGCATCACCAAAAACTATTCTGACAGGCTCCCTGAATGGAGGAAACTCCTTGACTCATGGGAATACCGTGAGATCTTTTGGACAGGCAGGATTGCCGCTATTAAAATGCCATTTATCCCCAAAATAACATACCTATTTCGATCTCTCCAGATCAATGTCCCCAGGCCCATCCTTAATAGACTGCAGAGCCTTATCACCAAATACATCTGGAAGGACAAAAGACCCAGAACCTCCAAACAGACCTTACAGAGAACGTCTGCCAAGGGCGGACTTGGCCTGCCAAACATTATCCTTTACTATCAGGCCGCCGGCTGACTCACCTGATGAGCTGGAGTAACACAGCTAATATATCTTCATGGAAGGAAGAAGAGCAATCCCTCCTGCCACTAGGCTTACATTTATACAATCTGCCTTGGGTCCCCTCTCACTGTAGGAAAGATCTTAAGTCTAGGCATCCTGTGATCTTTGACACCCTACAATTCTGGGAGCAAATTAGACACTTACCTACTATCGCCCCTCACCCATCACCGAGACAAACAATTGCCAGCTCTCTTTTTTGTCTTCCCGACTCTTATATATCCATTTGGCAAAACTTTGCAGCTACCTATGTTTCAGATTTATACGGCCATACAAATACACTTATCTTATCTTATACTAAAATATGCAGCGAACTACAAATCCCAACAACTTTTAGATTTGAGACTTTTCACCTCTGCTCTATTGTCTGAGCATGGGGTTTCCCAAGGGCGAACCTCAGGGATGCTATTGAGTGGGAACAGAGGTGGACTCAAACCCATGTACTTAAAGGGACACTGTCGTTCCACTACGATATTCTACTTGACCCCTACTCCCAACATAAAATTTCTCAACATCTAGCATGGAAGAGAGAACTGAATTTTACTGCTGACACTGACTCCTGGCACAAAGAACTTTTATTTACCAAAAAATGATTACACTGTGCGACTTTATGGGAACTTCATTACAAACTCACCGTACGATGGCATCTAGTTCCTACAGCCCTACACAAAATTTACAGTAACCTTCCCCCCACATGCTGGAGAGGATGTGGCCAACCAGGAACTCAAAGTCACATCTGGTGGTCCTGCCCAAAAGTTGAGCCTGTTTGGACACAATTTCTGGACATTATTAGTTCTCTGAGCATCACCCCTACACTTAGTCCACAAACATGTATCCTTCACTTAGGCCTAGATTTGGAGTTTGGCGGTAGCCGTGAAAACCAGCGTTAGAGGCTCCTAACGCTGGTTTTAGGCTACCGCCGGTATTTGGAGTCAGTCAAAAAAGGGTCTAACGCTCACTTTTCATCCGCGACTTTTCCATACCGCAGATCCCCTTACGTCAATTGCGTATCCTATCTTTTCAATGGGATCTTTCTAACTCCGGTATTTAGAGTTGTGGCTGAAGTGAGCGTTAGAATTCTAACGACAAAACTCCAGCCGCAGAAAAAAGTCAGTAGTTAAGAGCTTTCTGGGCTAACGCCGGTTTATAAAGCTCTTAACTACTGTGCTCTAAAGTACACTAACACCCATAAACTACCTATGTACCCCTAAACCGAGGCCCCCCCACATCGCCGACACTCGATTACATTTTTTTAACCCCTAATCTGCTGACCGCCACCTATGTTATACTTATGTACCCCTAATCTGCTGCCCCTAACACCGCCGACCCCTATATTATATTTATTAACCCCTAACCTGCCCCCCACAACGTCGCCGCCAGCTACCTATAATAATTAACCCCTAATCTGCTGACCGCCACCTACGTTATACTTATTTACCCCTAATCTGCTGCCCCTAACACCGCTGACCCCTATATTATATTTATTAACCCCTAATCTGCCCCCCACAGCGTCACCTCCACCTGCCTACACTTATTAACCCCTAATCTGCCGAGCAGAACGCACCGCTATTATAATAAAGTTATTAACCCCTAATCCGCCTCACTAACCCTATAATAAATAGTATTCACCCCTAATCTGCCCTCCCTAACATCGCCGACACCTAACTTCAAACATTAACCCCTAATCTGCCGACTGGAGCTCACCGCTATTCTAATAAATTTATTAACCCCTAAAGCTAAGTCTAACCCTAACACTAACACCCCCCTAAATTAAATATAATTTAAATCTAACGAAATAATTTAACTCTTATTAAATAAATTAATCCTATTTAAAGATAAATACTTACCTGTAAAATAAATCCTAATATATCTACAATATAAATTATAATTATATTATAGCTATTTTAGGATTTATATTTATTTTACAGGTAACTTTGTATTTATTTTAACCAGGTACAATAGCTAAAATAGTTAAAATAATTACAAAATTACCTGTAAAATAAATCCTAACCTAAGTTACAATTAAACCTAACACTACACTATCAATAAATTAATTAAATAAAATACCTACAATTACCTACAATTAAACCTAACACTACACTATCAATAAATTAATTAAATACAATATCTACAAATAAATACAATGAAATAAACTAACTAAAGTACAAAAAATAAAAAAGAACTAAGTTACAAAAAATAAAAAAATATTTACAAACATCAGAAAAATATTACAACAATTTTAAACTAATTAGACCTACTCTAAGCCCCCTAATAAAATAACAAAGACCCCCAAAATAAAAAAATGCCTCACCCTATTCTAAATTACTAAAGTTCAAAGCTCTTTTACCTTACCAGCCCTGAACAGGGCCCTTTGCGGGGCATGCCCCAAAGAATTCAGCTCTTTTTCCTGTAAAAAAAAACATACAATACCCCCCCAAAATTACAACCCACCACCCACATACCCCAAATCTAACCCAAACCCCCCTTAAATAAACCTAACACTAAGCCCCTGAAGATCTTCCTACCTTATCTTCACCATACCAGGTTCACCGATCGATCCAGAAGAGCTCCTCCGATGTCCTGATCCAAGCCCAAGCAGGGGGCTGAAGATGTCCATGATCCGGCTGAAGTCTTCATCCAAGCGGGAGCTGAAGAGATCCATGATCCAGCTGAAGTCATCATCCAAGCGGGAGCTGAAGAGGTCCATGATCCGGCTGAAGTCTTGTATCAACTGCATCTTCAATCTTCTTTCTTCCGGATCCATCTTGTAGACCTCCGACGCGGAACATCCTGCTGGCCCGACGGACTACCGAAGAATGAAGGCTCCTTTAAGGGACGTCATCCAAGATGGCGTCCCTCAAATTCTGATTGGCTGATAGGATTCTATCAGCCAATCGGAATTAAGGTAGGAAAATTCTGATTGGCTGATGGAATCAGCCAATCAGAATCAAGTTCAATCCGATTGGCCAATCCAATCATCCAATTGGATTGAACTTGATTCTGATTGGCTGATTCCATCAGCAAATCAGAATTTTCCTACCTTTATTCCGATTGGCTGATAGAATCCTAGAATTTGAGGGACGCCATCTTGGATGACGTCCCTTAAAGGAGCCTTCATTCGTTGGTAGTCCGTCGGGCCAGCAGGATGTTCCGCGTCAGAGGTCTACAAGATGGATCCGGAAGAAAGAAGATTGAAGATGCCGTTGATAGAAGACTTCAGCCGGATCATGGACCTCTTCAGCTCCCGCTTGGATGATGACTTTAGCCGGATCATGGACCTCTTCAGCTCCCGCTTGGATGAAGACTTCAGCCAGATCATGGACATCTTCAGCCCCCTGCTTGGGCTTGGATCAGGACATCGGAGGAGCTCTTCTGGATCAATCGGTGAACCTGGTATGGTGAAGATAAGGTAGGAAGATCTTCAGGGGCTTAGTGTTAGGTTTATTTAAGGGGGGTTTGGGTTAGATTAGGGGTATGTGGGTGGTGGGTTGTAATGTTGGGGGTGGTATTGTATGTTTTTTTTTACAGGAAAAAGAGCTGAATTCTTTGGGGCATGCCCCGCAAAGGGCCCTGTTCAGGGCTGGTAAGGTAAAAGAGCTTTGAACTTTAGTAATTTAGAATAGGGTAGGGCATTTTTTTATTTTGGGGGTCTTTGTTATTTTATTAGGGGGCTTAGAGTAGGTGTAATTAGTTTAAAATTGTTGTAATATTTTTCTGATGTTTGTAAATATTTTTTTATTTTTTGTAACTTAGTTCTTTTTTATTTTTTGTACTTTAGTTAGTTTATTTCATTGTATTTATTTGTAGATATTGTATTTAATTAATGTATTGATAGTGTAGTGTTAAGTTTAATTGTAGGTAATTGTAGGTATTTTATTTAATTAATTTATTGATAGTGTAGTGTTAGGTTTAATTGTAACTTAGGTTAGGATTTATTTTACAGGTAATTTTGTAATTATTTTAACTATTTTAGCTATTGTACCTGGTTAAAATAAATACAAAGTTACCTGTAAAATAAATATAAATCCTAAAATAGCTATAATATAATTATAATTTATATTGTAGCTATATTAGGATTTATTTTACAGGTAAGTATTTAGCTTTAAATAGGAATAATTTATTTAATAAGAGTTAATTAATTTCGTTAGATTTAAATTATATTTAAGTTAGGGGGTGTTAGTGTTAGGGTTAGACTTAGCTTTAGGGGTTAATACATTTATTAGAATAGCGGTGAGCTCCAGTCGGCAGATTAGGGGTTAATGTTTGAAGTTAGGTGTCGGTGATGTTAGGGAGGGCAGATTAGGGGTTAATACTATTTATTATAGGGTTAGTGAGGCGGATTAGGGGTTAATAACTTTATTATAATAGCGGTGCGGTCCGCTCGGCAGATTAGGGGTTAATAAGTGTAGGCAGATGGAGGCGACATTGTGGGGGGCAGATTAGGGGTTAATAAATATAATATAGGGGTCGGCGGTGTTAGGGACAGCAGATTAGGGGTACATATCGATAATGTAAGTAGCGACGGTTTACGGAGCGGCAGATCAGGGGTTAATAATAATATGCAGGGGTCAGCGACAGCGGGGGCGGCAAAATAGGGGTTAATAAGTGTAAGGTTAGGGGTGTTTAGACTCGGGGTACATGTTAGGGTGTTAGGTGCAGACGTAGGAAGTGTTTCCCCATAGACAACAATGGGGCTGCGTTAGGAGCTGAACGCAGCTTTTTTGCAGGTGTTAGTTTTTTTTTCAGCTAAAACAGCCCCATTGTTTCCTATGGGGGAATCGTGCATGAGCACGTTTTTGAGGCTGGCCGCGTCCGTAAGCAACTCTGGTATCGAGAGTTGCAGTGGCGTTAAATATGCTCTAAGCTCCTTTTTTGGAGCCTAACGCAGCCATTCTGTGGACTCTCAATACCAGAGTTATTTTAAAGGTGCGGCCAGAAAAAAGCCAGCGTTAGCTACGCGGGTCGTTACCGACAAAACTCTAAATCTAGCCGTTAGACTTTCCGGCTCTATCCCCCGCCCAAAAATCTCTAACCATTTATCTACTTATGTCCATTAAGCTTGAAATCGCAAAAGCACAAATCATTGCAACAGTAAACTTTCTCTTGAGGATGGAATCATACTCCTACTCAGTTCTAGATAAAGTAGACACTTATCATGAAATTTGGGCACCCTGGATAGAGAAATTCCCCCACTGAGACATTTAGATAATTACTACTGACACCTCCCTCTCCTCCCTTCCTTCCCCCCTCTCCCCTTTTTTTTGTTTCCTTTCCCTTCCCCCCCCCCCCAATAACTTAAGAGAGATATTGAACTATGAGCTATAAAATGGAAAATGAGAAATGATTGTACAGGATAAGACATCTTTGATTGGTTTATATCTGAAGACTAGCGGTCACATTTGTGCTGTTATTTACTGCTTGATATATATACCTTTATTCACTGCCTTGGCTTATTTTTGTCTTGTTCCATTTAACTTGCTTACTGTTAATTGTATTCCATTTACAACCATCTATGCATGGTATATATCATTACGTGGACATACTTGATAACTGTGTATGTTGGCTTATCATTTTCTCAATAAAAAGTTTATACCAGTCTCCGTCTCACTGTCTCTCTTTCGGACCCATGTGTGTAGGCAGATTTAGATATATAAAATAAAAGTAATAAAAGACTATGAGTGCCCCATCTAGAGGTACATATAGAATAGCAAAAGTATATATGGCTAATGGATTAGCCCAGGAAAATGTCAATCAGTGACCGGAGTTGCTGCCGCTCATAAAACACAGTACTGGACGCCTGTTCAAACTGTATAGGATAAAAGAACAATAGAAGGGCGCAAACTCCTCTAAGTGTAATTCATAAAAACAACAAGATTTTATTAAAATACAATAGAACACTCACACTTTCCAACCTCAAACAAGTATGAGGTATGATTATAGCTCATAAGTTGTATGGACTTCCACAGCAGAGTTCAAAGTAGAACTGTCCCAGCAAATTCTAAAATGATCATCCCATGTGAGAGGGAGTCCTGCAGGGTCCGCAATGTAAAAATCTCAAATATTTATGTCTCCAAGACTTTGAGAGATACTGAGTAGTGATGTTGCGAATAGTTCACCGGCGAATAGTTCCCGGCAAACATAGCATGTTCGCGTTCGCCATGGACGAAGAACATATGCGATGTTCGGTCCGCCCCCTATTCGTCATCATTGAGTAAACGTTGACCCTGTACCTCACAGTCAGAAGAAACATTCCAGCCAATCAGCAGCAGACCCTCCCTTCCAGACCCTCCCACCTCCTGGACAGCATCCATTTTAGATTCATTCGGAAGCTGCATTCTTAGTGAGAGGAAGGACAGTGTAGCTGCTGCTGATTTAATAGGGAAATTGATAGCTAGGCTAGTGTATTCAGTGTCCACTACAGTCCTGAAGGACTCATCTGATCTCTGCTGTAAGGACAGCACCCCAAAAACCCTTTTTAGGGCTAGAACATCAGTCTGCTTTTTTTTTTTTTTTCCCTGTGTAATCTAATTGCAGTTGCCTGCCTGCCAGCGTGTGTGTCAGGCTCACAGCGTATACTGTGCCCACTTGCCCAGTGCCACCACTCATATCTGGTGTAACAGTAGTGTACATTTATAAAACAACAACACATTTTTGACTGTGAAATAATAGCAGACAGCTGCCAGTACCCAAGATGGCCACCAATAAGGCAGATGGGGAGGGTTAGAGAACTGTTTTGGGGGGGATCAGGGAGGTTGGGGGCTAAGGGGGGATGCTACACCACAGCATATGTAAATATGCTTAAAAAATAATTAAAAACCTTTTTTTTTAGTACTGGCAGACTTTAGCGGCCTTCTAATTACCAGAAAGCAACGCCAAAGTCATATATGTCTGCTATTTCTGAACAAAGGGGATCCCAGAGAAGCATTTACAACCATTTGTGCCATAATTGCACAATATGTTTGTAAATAATTTCAGTGAGAAACCTAAAGTTTGTGAAAAAGTGAACAATTTTTTTAAATTTGATCGCATTTGGCGGTGAAATGGTGGCATGAAATATACCAAAATGGGCCTAGATCAATACTTTGGGTTGTCTACTACACTACACTTAAGCTAAAATTAACTCTACAAGCTCCCTACATGCTCCCTAATTAACCCCTTCTCTGCTGGGCATAAAACACATGTGTGGTGCACAGTGGCATTTAGCAGCCTTCTTAATACCAAAAAGCAACGCCAAAGCCATATAAGTCTGCTATTTCTGAACAAAGGGGATCCCAGAGAAGCATTTACAACCATTTATGCCATAATTGCATAAGTTGTTTGTAAATAATTTCTGTGAGAAACCTAAAGTTTGTGAAAAAGTGAACAATTTTTTTTTATTTGATCGCATTTGGCGGTGAAATGGTGGCATTAAATATACCAAAATGGGCCCAGATCAATACTTTGGGTTGTCTACTACACTACACTTAAGCTAAAATTAACTCTACAAGCATGCTCCCTAATTAACCCCTTCACTGCTGGGCATAAAACACGTGTGGTGCGCAGTGGCATTTAGCAGCCTTCTAATTACCAAAAAGCAACGCCAAAGCCATATAAGTCTGCTATAATGGCATGTCTTGCACACAGTGTTGGGGCAAGGGTCCCATCTGACCACTGATACCTGGTCTGCAAAGCATGGTCAGGGCAGGTATATCACCTACACTGTGCACGGTGAAGCGGGCGTAACCCTTACACTACCTGATCGATACAACATCATACCTGATGTTTTAAAGCACGTTATTCCAAACAATTTAGGAATGTTAGGTGATTTATGCCCTTTATGGATTAAAACCAGACTCTGCATCAACTATGTAATTTTCCATGGGAGTTTTGCCATGGATCCCCCTCCGGCATGCCACAGTCCAGGTGTTAGTCCCCTTGAAACAACTTTTCCATTACTATTGTGGCCAGAAAGAGTCCCTGTGGGTTTTAAAATTCACCTGCCTATTGAAGTCTATGGCGGTTCGCCCGTTCGCGAACATTTGCGGAAGTTCGCGTTCGCCGTTCGCGAACCCAAATTTTTAGGTTCGCGACATCACTAATACTGAGGTATATAACATCAAAAACTATATTAACTGCAAGCGTACTCATGTGGTGTACCATCTTTCATGCTTATGTGAAAAAGTTTACATAGGGAGAACTAAGCGAGGTCTGAAAACCTGCTTCAGAAAACATATTGTGAATATTGAGAAAAGAGTCCTCACTTATGGGGTCTCTGCTTATTTTGCTGAAGCCCATAATAAGGACCCTAGTATCCTCAAGGTAAAGGCAAAAGAGCAAGTTATCTTAGACATTAGAAGTGGTAACAGACTCATTACTTTACGACATAGGGAAACCTATTGGATTATGACTTTAGGTGATATAATTTCACTTATATAGAAGCAATGTGTGGTAGTGCTGCATCTGATCATAACAATTATGTGGACTCTTGTTACAGGTACCTGTTAATAACATATGGATCAAAATAAGCATGCAAAAAGCTAATAAGTGCAAGAATAGTCCAATATGCATGATTAATGCAGAGTAAACGTTGGAAAGTGCAGATGTGATCCGCGTGGTTGCAGAGCAGGGAAGATTCTGAAAGCAGTCTCAGTTTGCAGGTGGAGTTGATCAGCTAATTGGAATCAGTAAGCACCACTGCTACAAGAATAACAGCAGACAGTACACTAGAAATTAATGTGTTAAAGAAAACAAACAAAAGCTCAAACTTACAGCAAATAGCAACTGCTACTGATGTAAGTTAAGAAAGTAGGATACTTTTTCCTTTCCACTTCAGATCAATGAACGGAGAGAGATCTTCAGAGGAAAATAGGAGGCTTAGTACTACTAGCCCATATGAAAATGAATACCAAGCAAATAAGTCAGGAAGGGGAGGGAATATATACAGCATTACTTAGGATAAAACCTTTTCTTACAGGTACAGGCTTGTGACAGTTTATATAGAGTTTTAACTTTTGTTGGCGAATTCCGTATCGCAAAGGTCATTATATGCTTTTTTATGAGTTTTTTTTATTATTATTTGTTAAAAATGTCTCAACTTCAAATTGAGTTTTAGTGCATTTTCAGGTGTTTTTTTCTAAATAATGATATCTTTATAGTTGAACAGTAAAGATAATTAGAGACCTATTTGTTTTATTAGACATCATTTGTGAAAATCTGAGAAAGGATACTTGTTTTTGGTTTAAATATTAAAAATTCTCATATTTTTATAATCAACAGGTTACTATAGGGTTATATGAGCCAAAACTGACTCATAACGCCATTACGTAACCCCGCCAATGTGGTCCACACTTACTAGTTTCCCTCTTCCTTTCTATTGTGTTTCCTTTAGTGAATAGATATTCCCATAGAATCTGCAAGGGAGGAAAGAACAGAATGTCACGGCTCCTGCAGATGAAGGGATACTTTGCATTACAACAAATTTGCTAAATACAAACTATTAACTTTACTTTTTGAAAATGTTTAAATTATTGACTATTTTATTGTAATCCTTCTACTTAAAAACCAAGGGACTTACATAAACATATGGCAATAGAAGAAAACAAAAACAACTGACTGGACATTTGGGGAATTCATGTAGTGTCGCAGTACATTCTTGGTCTATTATGCTAATTTTCTTTTCTTATTACCTTACAGATTTGTAAAATTGAATCATGAAGTTTCTTCAAAGAAATTTATTTTATTTAGTCCTTGCTTGTTTAATTCCTTTTTTAAAATATAAATACTTCTTTGTTTAATTTCAATAATAAAACTATTTTAAAAAAATATTAGATTTCTTTTGTTTTTTTGTTTGAAAAGAGATGTTTTGAAGTTACAACAGTTATGACAGTATATTGAATGTAAAACATGCCTGATTTGTTTTAATATATACTGTAATAGTAATGTCTATTAGTTAGTTTGCTTACAATATAGTCTTGTTAAACAAGAAATTTAATTAAGGTTATTTTCAATATAATAATCATTATTTGTCAATATATGTCACATGCAAAACATTTACAAACACTACATACAGGGAATTGATCACAGGCACAGTTGGTATCATTTCTGAGGGAAACAGGAAGAAGTGCTGTGTTACATTCATGTAGAGACACACCAATCACAGTCACACCCATGAACACATTCAATAAAACATGATGCACCATACATTAGCTGTTACCTAAAAAATGATACAAAATATAAAATACTCATCCTATCAGAACAACTAGACCCAGTCCCATGATAAAGTTCAGCAATCAATACAGTCTGCACGTACACCATTTTTTCAGTTTCCTTTATTATATCTATGAGCTATATTTCTACAGAGAGGGATAGAGCACTTGGCTCCCCAAACAGATAGAATGAACAAGGTCCTTCAGGGGAGAGACCAGGTTCTTCTTTTCAAGGGAACATGATGCCTGAGGAGAAGATGGAGACTGGCTACGATAAGTTGAAATTTTTTTTTTTGGATACAACCTATACATTGTTTGCCAGCATAGATGTGGTCTGTTTAAAATTACATATTTATTGTTAGAATTAATAGCAGACACTGTACTCTTTATTGTATGAATAATGGAGTTTACATTATTTCAATGTAAAGATTTCTAAATTGCGCAATACGTTTTCAATTACTAATAGGGCCGTCTTACATATAAGCAGAGTAGTTTCCGGGAATGCGCAATAAATTTCTTCTTCACAAAATGTAGGGCGCAATATGGAGATTTAGAAAAACGAGTTTACATCGCCATTAAGGATTTTTTTAAACACATTTTAATCACAATTTGGAGAGCTCTGTATTGCAGCCACAATATTAGCATGGGGCATTTAACATCACCATTCAGGATTTTTTTCAAACACAATTTGGATATCTCCATATTTCGGCATAGAATTTTATGTTTAAAATTCATCCAGATTTTTCTTACGATTTGTAAACAAACTTTTTAATTTATAAACATTCAACATAAAAGGTTATCATTTAATTAGTGTTTCTATTTTTAGACTTAGATGGAAAATGCAAGCTTATTGCATTTAAATTTAATCTTAAAGGGACATGAAACACTATTTATTTCTCATGAATCAAACAGAGAATTCAAAATTAATAAACCAGAAATTTTGCATCCTGTTTCAAATATCCTTTGTTGAATAAATAGCAATGCACATGGGTGAGCCAGTAACACCTGGCATCTACTGTATGTGCATACACCAAGCAGCAGCTTCTGAGCCTGTTTAGATATGCTTTTCAACAAACTATATCAAGAGAAAGAGGATACATGTGTAATATTTTGCATTGGCTTAAAGGGACACTGAACCCAATTTTTTTTCTTTTGTAATTCAGATAGAACATGCAATTTTAAGCAACTTTCTAATTTACTCCTAGTATCAATTTTCTTCATTCTCTTGCTATCTTTATTTGAAAAAGAAGGCATCTAAGTGTTTTTTGGTTCAGTACTCTGGACAGCACTTTTTATTTATCCACCAATCAGCAGGGGCAACCCTGGTTTTTCACCAAAAATGGGCCAGCATCTAAACTAATATTCTTGCATTTCAAATAAAGGTACCAAGAGAATGAAGAAAATTTGATAATAGGAATAAATTAGAAAGTTGCTTAAAATGTCATGCTCTATCTGGATCACGAAAGAAAAAAAAAATTGGGTTCCGTGTCCCTTTAACATTTAATGCTGTTTCTGAATATTGCAACAACAATGTTAGTTTCAGGACATTTGCATCTTAGATTAGTTACATTACATTATTACATCTTCAATGGAAATCATGTGCCATTAAGTCATATACTACCATGATATGCCTATTCATGTTAGCATACAATGAGAAAACAGATGTTTTAATATTAAAGTTCACTTTACTTAAAGAGAAATAAGAAAGTTTTATCATAATCGTCATCATTTTCTATTCTAGCTGATACTGAACTTGGGGAGGGTCCTCCAGAGACACAGCTGCAGAGGTTGGTTATTAATTCTTAATTGTTTAAAACAAAGAACACTAACATCGAGTTATTGAGAAAATCCACTGATAATAAGATTCTACATTAAATTATTTCTGTCTTTTTTGTCTCCGTGATTGTTGAATAAGTCTATTTCATAGCAATTCTAAAATATGCAGGTTCTGGATCTAAAGTGTATTTAGAAAGGTATTGTGTCTCATCTTTTATCTATCAGCACTTGCTTAAAGAGACACAGGTGGTTTGAACATATGTTTTAGCATCATTTATTGCAACAATTACATGACACACTGGCGCTCAGAGCAGATGAAAATCATATTAATGTTCACTAACAAAAATCAATCAGATGGATGAAGCTTGCTTGTGGTTTTTAAAGGGAGCTCTTACACTGTGTGTACACAAATATCTCAAAGCTGTGACAGAACACCCATGAAAAACTTATCAACCATATTTTATTCTTTATTATTTGAATGGTGCAAAAATATTGTTGTCCATGCATTCATTGTTAAATGTGAGAATTAAACATACACATCCATAAAATCCTTTATTAATACACACTTTTGATATTATTATTAACTTAATAAACCTTCTTCTATCTAGAGCTAGTAATTGATATGAGTGGCAGTCAGGAGGACGAGATGCCCCCCTTGGAGATAAGTGATGAGACATTTAAAAAACATTATATTACAAATACATTACATAATATGGGGTCAATTTGTCAAGCTCCGTACGGAGCTTGATGCCCCGTGTTTCCGGCGAGCCTGAAGGCTAAAGACCGCTGCTCCATAACCTGTCCACCTGTTCTGAGGTGGCCTACAGAAATCAACCCAATCAAATACGATCAGGTTGATTGACAACCCCTGCTAGCGTATGCTGTCGGCAATTATCGATGTGCAGCGGACATGATATGCTATATCGTATCATGTCCACTCGCACTATAATAAATTGACCCCTATCACTTCAAATATCACACCTGTGCCAGAAAACAATTGACCTTACATCTATTGTTAACATCTGAAACCAGATAACATTGAAACTTGCATATGAGATACAATTCAAAAAGTACATAAGATTTAAAAATCCAAAGTTATGGTATTTAGGAACATAAGTCACACAAAATAGAGTACCAAGCAATTTATTTAGTTCTCACATATCTTTATGACCATGATTTAAAATCTTATATTCTACAACATGGAGATTTTTTAATACCCTTTGAAATAACTAGTTATGGAGCCATCACATATATGAGAATACATCTCAAACTAGACTTTAAAAAACATAGGAAGAACAAATATTGATGACTTAGGTACATTGGAACTGTGCTCCAAGTTCTGAGTTGGACATAGAGTAACCACTAAATACATAGGCTGGTTCAGATGCAGTGCTGTTCTAGTTAGATAGCAAACATTTATTTTTATTAGGTGGCCTTACATTTCTATTTTATTAATAACATGATACATGCAACAAATTGTATTTGTGGATTAGTGCAAAACCAAGTTATGAGCTAGGTCATAAAGAAAGCATAACACTGTCTTATAAATAATGTAGTGTTTGAATAATAACATATATTAATTCTTATTCATATTTTTCCTTATAGGTCACGGCTCTCCTTACTCTCCTGCCCCTCTACCCCCTCATACTTCTTCCCCTGTTCCTTCTGTCCCCACCAATTGTATCTCTTGAGTCCCCTTTGTGTGAGTCTTTCTCTGTCCACCCTTACTCCCTCCACTTCCCATTCCTTTCCATCTGCTCCCTCTGTTGTGTGTGCTTCCTCCTCTGCCTCTACTGTCCTCTATTCTTGTTCTCTTGTCCTCCCTCCTCTCTTGTCTCTGCTCATTCCTTCTCTAACTCCCCCACTCTTTCTTCTGCCCCCTCTACCTCTTATTCTTCTGCCCCCTCTACCTGTCTTTCTTCTGCATCCTCACACTCTGCTGCTCCTCCTTCTCCTGTGTCCTTACCTTCCTCTTCTTGTGTCTGTTGTTGTCATCCTTCCCCTGTGTGTGTGTGTCTAATGTTCCTTGCCCTAAAGTGTCATTTCCCCTCCTCCAGTTTCCTTATGCCCAACACTTTGCCATCTCCTTGTATCCCACTTTCTTCATCCCAGCATTTTGAATGGCTTTTAATCTTTTGTGTAATGTTAATAGGTATTTACATTTATTAATGATTTTCCTTTTTTGTCTCTTCCACAGAGGTGGACCCAGCATGGTACATCAACTTTTTAAAAACTATGCAAACTATGAGGTCCTCCGATCTTGCCTGCCTGCTCCTGAAGTACAACTGGGGCGAGAAGAAAGGGAGGATGCAGACCCTACTGGATAGTGAAGGGGTGGGAGTAATATGTCCTCCTGGTTTCCAGCTGCTGTCCTATTTTTTTATATTATTATTATTATATTAAAAAAAAATTATAGTAAAAAAAAATTTGAAAAAATGTAAAAAAACAAACAAAAAATTGTTTTAAAAAAGACTCAGCAACAGCTACTAAGGCTTTCTAGATATGCTTTTCAACAAAGTATATCAAGAAAATGAATTAGATTACATACTATTAAATTTAAAGTTTAGTAAAACTGCATGCTTTATTTAAATCATGATATGAGAAAAAAGTGTTTAAGGTCACTGTATGTAAATTTCAATATAGTCGAATTACCAGTTCTATTTGAGATCAGTTTATACAATGCTTCCAACAATATAATACACTGCCCCTTTAAAAGCAAACAACCCAGCACAAAGTGTTTGTAATCAATCCTGCACACTTATTATTGCTAATGACACGCATATTGAAAACCAAAAATTTATTGACCAAGATAAATAAAAGGAGGGAATCCAACATGCTACAATTGTGTTAAAAAAACACTGCATACGTAAGTGTTATGTAAACAGTGTTTAACCCCTTAACGACCAACGACGTATGGGGTACGTCCTGCAAAAAAATGCAGTTAATGACCAAGGACGTACCCCGTACGTCGTTGGTCTTTGAAAGCAGTGGAAGCGATCCTGATCACTTCCAACTGCTTTCATGTTATAGCAGTGATGCCTCGATATTGAGGCATCCTGCTATAACATTTTTAAGCCGTCCGATGAAGAGAGAGCCACCCTGTGGCCCTCTCGGCATCGGCCATCAATGGCCCTGTTCGTTGGTGGGTGGGAGCTGATCGTGGGAGGCGGGTGGGCGCCCATCGGTGGGGAAGGGGGGCGGGATCGATTGCGCGCGCGTGCGCGGGTGCGCGCGCGTGCACGGGAGCGGGTGCGTGCGCGCGGGTGGGAACCCTACACTATGAAACACTGTAAGGTGGGAGAGAGGGGGTTGAGGGGGGGCAAATGTTTTACAAATGTTAAGGATCTGGGAGGGTGGGAGGTTGGGGGTTGAGGGGGGGCAGCTACACTACAGCAAATAATATTTTTAAAATAACATAATAATAAAATGTTCTTAAAAACATATTTGATTTCAAACTGGGTACTGGCAGACAGCTGCCAGTACCCAATATGGCGCATAATAAGGCCGAGAGGGGGGTTAGAGAGCTGTTTGGGGGGGGGGATCAGGGAAGTTGGGGGCTAAGGGGGGATCCTACAGAGCAGAATTATCTTTTTTTTTTTTTAAATCCCCAAAAAACTCTTATTTTAGTACTGGCAGACTTACTGCTAGTACTTAAGATGGCGGGGACAATTGTGGGGTGGGGGAGGGAAGAGAGCTGTTTGGGAGGGATCAGGGGGTGTGATGTGTCATGTGGGAGGTTGATACCTACACTAAAGCTAAAATTAACCTTGCAAGCTCCCTACAAGCTCCCTAATTAACCCCTTCAATGCTGGGCATTATACACGTGTGGTGCGCAACGGCATTTAGCTGCCTTCTAATTACCAAAAAGCAAAGCCAAAGCCATAGATATCTGCTATTTCTGAACAAAGGGGATCCCAGAGAAGGTTTTACAACCATTTATGCCATAATTGCACAAGCTGTTTGTAAATAATTTCAGTGAGAAACCTAAAATTGTGAAAAATGTAACGCTTTATTTTTATTTGTTAGCATTTGGCGGTGAAATGGTGGCATGAAATATACCAAAATGGGCCTAGATCAATACTTTGGGTTGTCTACTACATTATACTAAAGCTAAAATTAACCATAAAAGCTCCCTACAAGCTTCCTAATTAACCCCTTCAATGCTGGGCATAATACATGTGTGGTGCGCAGTGGCATTTTGCGCCCTTCTAAATACCAAAAAGCAATGCCAAAGCCATATATGTCTGCAATTTCTGAACAAAGGGGATCCCAGAGAATCATTTACAACCATTTGTGCCATAATTGCACAAGTTGTTTGCAAATAATTTCAGTGAGAAACCTAAAGTTTGTGAAACAATTTGTGAAAAAGTGAACACATTTTTTTATTTGATAGCATTTGGTAGTGAAATGGTGGCATGAAATATACCAAAATGGGCCTAGATCAATACTTTGGGATGTCTTCTAAAAAAAAATATATGCATGTCAAGGGATATTCAGGGATTCCTGAAAGATATCAGTGTCCCAATGTAACTAGCGCTAATTTAAAAAAAAAAGTGGTTTGGAAATAGCAAAGTGCTACTTGTATTTATTTCCCTATAACTTGCAAAAAAAGCAAAGCACATGTAAACATTGGGTATTTCTAAACTCAGGACAAAATTTAGAAACTATTTAGCATGGGTGTTTTTTGGTGGTTGTAGATGTGTAACAGATTTTGGGGGTTAAAGTTAGAAAAAGTGTTTTTTTTTCCATTTTTTCCTCATATTTTATAATTTTTTTTATAGTAAATTATAAGATATGATGAAAATAATGGTATGTTTAGAAAGTCCATTTAATGTCGAGAAAAACAGTATATAATATGTGTAGGTACAGTAAATGAGTAAGAGGAAAATTACAGCTAAACACAAACACTGCAGAAATGTAAAAATAGCCTTGGTCCCAAACGGACAGAAAATGGAAAATTGCTGTGGTCCTTAAGGGGTTAAAAAGTAGATTATGCAACCGCCATATGTAGAGCATAATCATGATGCGCGCACACATGCGTGGAATGCGTGGAATGCGTGGAATTTTCAAGCATGGCATATTGCGCAGTGTTAATTTTTACTTTAGTAGTTTTTACATAGCACTTAGACTTTTTTTAAAAATAGAGGAAAATGTAATACTTGATGATGTGATATGTAGGTTACACTGCGTCACTGCTTTAAATCTGCTTGTCTTGATGATTGATATATTGTGTGGTTTTGTGTATACAGACCAAACTAATAAGCATATAAATCATGTCTTCGAGATCATATTTTTTGTGCATGCACATGCAAGAAGATGACGTATGGCATACACCATTTGAAGCTTTCACGCAACCTTAACTTTAAACACTTTAAAAATGTAGATAACAAGAGACGCACTTCTCAGTGCTATAGTAAAAAATAGAAATCGCATACACCATGTTTATGTGTGCGCTTGAGAAAAGATGATGTTTTCAAGAAGGTAGACGCCATGTGTAGGTTACACTTTGGGGCTGATTTATCAAAGCTTCAACTGTGAATGCGCTGGAAGTCTGCTTCAAATTAGACGCAAAGTTGATCCGTCCTAGTTAACACAGCGTCAATGTTGAAATGTTCGACATAATATACGCTCCCTTGAGATCAATCCGATGCAAATCGTTGTTTGTATTATTTGAGCTTCACTTCCGACTCTATTTGAGCGTATTACTGATGACCCGCCTTCACATTCGACTCTATTTGACCCTCTAACCAATTTATCAAACATTCAACAGGTAAGATTGTGTCTATTCCGACGCAGCGTACCTATCCTTCAAACCGCCACCTCTGAGGCCGCGAATGCCATAGAAATCAATGGGAGTCTGAAAAGGTGTTTTTCTATGCAGTTTGTCATCGCAGACAGTTAACAATGAACATGCAAAATATTTTTAAATTTGTAATACTTTTATGACGTGGAAGCAGGATATTAATAAACCATTTGAATCATGAAGTATAATAAAAATGTTTAATTTCCCTTTAACCTTTTGTGATAAAAAAATATATTAAGATCTGCCCTTGTTACTAAAAATAATCAAGTAGGGAGACCCTACTTATGGGTCATGTTTCATCTCTTTGTCGTACAGTTCATTACAAAGCAAGGGGACAAATTATTTATACAGGAATGAAAGAAAGGAACACAGTCCCTGCCTTTCAGGTGCAGATGGAGGAGATTAATAAACCAGCAACAGGCTGCACAAGTAGATGTGTGTCAACAAATGCATTTATAATGACAGGTAATGCCTGTCTGGCCGCAGCACTAGTAGATATAGGGATAAAAATTAAATAAATACATTACATACTATATAGCTAACTTTCTTTTTTGATAAATCTAATTGCACCATGTTTAACTCTCCACTTCACACCAAATTTGACGCAATACTTTGCACCAAATTTGAAGCAATACTTTGCACCAAAGTTGACGTAATGCGTAAACTCCTAAACTCACAAACTAGAAACATTTTCAACCACCTTTTTTGGGAAATGCATAATCACGTGATTAATGAAATCGGCCAATCTGATTTAAATATATATTTTATACTATCACTAACAAATCAAATACTTGTGTCATTGATCACTCATCAGAACTTGCAAGTACCATTTGTTACATTGTATATTATACTTTGAAAGTATATGTGAAATTAGTATTAAAGATAAACATTGTTGATGACATTAGGCCCCACAGTGTAATATGTTTGACAAAGATTTTAATAATCAAATGATGTTTGATTCAAAATAATCTTAAGCTGATAACTCAAAGGTATAGTCTACCTAACATTAAACTGTCATGAATCAGATACAGCAGAAATTAAAATCACCTCTTTAATGTAATCCTATTTTCTTCCTGCTCTTGAATTTCATTTTCATAAAGAAATGTCATCTTAAATGTCAGCCCATTTTTAACACCTGTGTAGGAGTGGTGTTTAAAACTAGACTTCAATTAGGCAGTGATACACAGGTGCAGAAAGAAAACTGTCCCAGCTCTTAAAATATCCATTTTTTGCAAATAAATACAAATGATACCCTGATTACATGTTATATTCACAACTATTCTTGCTCAGAATAATAATATATTTACAATACTTACATATAGTGGTATAAATGAACACAGAGATATGAAAGACAACATTGTTTAGGACAAAAAAAAAAAAGAATGTAGGGACATGTAAATATGTTTTCAAAAGATTTCTGACATAACACACACACACACACACACACATATATATATATATATATATATATATATATATATATATATATATATATATACATATACAAGTATGTACAACGATATATGTACAAATTCTAGCATTAATAATCATTTTAAAAAAAATTAAAAAACATGAGATAAGCATATCATGATTTCTAGAGATACAAATACACAGAAATGTATGTGAAAATATCATATATCACATTTTTTGTATTGAAACATAAATAGAAAAATAACTTTCTATGAGATATTATTGTTTGTTCAGGTATAAATCTAGCTATTTCTTAGACATTAACAGATGAAAAATAAAAGATTATCTTTAGAAAAATGTGCTTGTTCATGGACAGTAATGAAACGGTATAAATAAAGTTGGAAAAAACTGTCTTCATTTGATGGACATTCAGGGTAGATCATTTGAAAAATAAGGATATCCGCGACATTGACTAATTTATCAACAGTCTAATGCTAATCACGCCAGACTTGGTGCACGTGTTTTTAACAGACTTTTTGACAAATAAGGCCGTCAAATGTAGATTTGCACCAGCGATGTATGGAGAGCGTATAGCCCATCGCAAATGCGTTGTGATTGACGCCTTGATAAATCGGCCCCCAAATCTTGACTTCGCAAACGCATTGAAAGTGTAGATGAAAAGATGGTCACTTCTCAATGCTATATTTAAAAATACAAATATCGTACACCTTTACATCTGACCTATCAATAATGCTCGCACAACAAGTTTCACTCTAAACTCACCTAAAGTTAGAACTACAATTAAAGTGACAGTTTACCTTTATTTTGATTTTTCTCAAATATGCATTTGACCTGCAGAAGTGTCTTTAAGCAATTCTATACGTGTAAAAAATCCCTTCTTTATATTTTTGTAATTTGCAATGTGATCCTGTGTTATAATAAACTATAAAGTAATTGTGAATTATCCATTACATGCTACTGTGGATTTACAGTGTTCTAAATATATTAAATATATTAATATTAATTAAGCATGTGTGTATCTTTTTATAGATTATTTTATTTTAAATAAAAAAAGATTTTAATGAATTTGAACCTGAAGCCAAATGGACAACACAAGCTATTTCACATAAAAAAACTAATCTATCCTTTAGAATCATCCTAAATATTTTTGTTTAAATATTTTAGAAAATATTTATCTTTAAATTGGTATGTGTTGTACCATATATGAACATGTATGTTTCACATCACATATATATTTAACATTTGCTGCCCACTACTGCATGACTTCCCCCTTTCACTGAGCTAGGTTCTTGTGCCGTGCCTCACGACATGAAAAGAGGCTCCCATTGGAGCCTATGGAAGTGCGCTCTTGTGAGTGCACAGTTTCCCTGCAATGCGAACATGAGGTCGCTTTCACATTCCGGCTAACTTGTAATACTAGCGTACATTTGCATGCGCTGGTATTACAAAGAGGTGCACAAATATCGCTTTAGCGAAAACTATATTTTGTGCTCCACTTGTAATCTAAAAAGTTTTTTTTTTCATTTCAAGAATGTAACTAGATTTTCATTATTAAATGTTACCAACATTGCTTAGATGAGAGTTACGTAATGCTTGGTCTGTTAACAAGGATTATTTTCTATATAATACAAGCACATATTTAATTCAAGCCATTGAACTCAACTGTAATGTATGCATTAATAATAATACATTTTAACATTGAGTTGAGTTTATCCTATGGCTTTTTTCTAAGCATAATGATATATTATAATGTATGAGTTTAATGCCACTTTAATTAGATTAGAAGAACAAGAGTCTGCACATCACATCACTAAAAAAGAAAAAGAAAACAACAACATGATAGAATATGGCAGCATCACATTTGCAGAACATACTCAACAAATAATCTGCCTACATGGCCTTGGTACCATAGAAGACTATTGAATGCAGAGTATGCTCCACAGGTGTAACCATACCACATTATCACATAAAAACATATTTCCTGCAATCAATTAGAGAAAAAACGGTAAAAAATGACTTCCTCTGTCCTGTCCTCCTTGGAGATTGTGGTTTAGAAAGAGGAGGAGTACTCTTAGGGGTAGGGGGTGGAGGAGACAGATGGGGAGGAGATGAAGGAGGCTGAGATGATGGACGCAAAGGTGGTGATGCAGGGGCTGCAAAAGGGCCAGAGAGAACTGGTGCCACTTGTCCTACCTGCTGCACTAATTAGCCTATTAGCTTAAGTAGCTCCCTTTGCTCAGGTCTTCGCTGTCCTGTCCTCCTTGGAGATTGTGGTTGAGGAAGAGGAGGAGGAGTACTCTCAGGGGTAGGGGATGGAGGAGCCAGATGGGAAGGAGATGTAGCTTCTTCTGTAGGCAGAGCAACAGGAGTGGAGGGTGACTCTGGAGCAGGGATATCCCCCTCCCTATCTGAGGGCCCATGTTATTCAGGGGGTTCTTCCGGTAAGAGGTTCCAAAGTGAGTCCCATTTGGCACCACATGTAGAGCCATGAGGAGTATGATTCCTCATGTTGTGAGATGCTCGTTGAGGTTTACCTCCTGGGTGGAGAGGCCCGTCTTTCCTCTTCCTTTGAGCTGGCCCTGGATTCCGCAGATGAGACTGTAAAGATGTAGCAAAAAGAAGACATAATAAACAAATAATCATCAATAAAGATGTTAATGTAAATATTATCATTGATATTGTAGAAATACACCTAGAATGTGTCTTAGTAATGAGAAATCTCAGTTTTCAGTATTCACAAACCGGGTTTTATGTCATATACATATGCACATCACTATTATGCAATTTAATATAAATCCCAAACATTCTTTACAAGCACAGCATCATCCCTTTGTGGCAACATGATTAATGTGCTTTTTCAATAATGTTTTTACAAAAGTGTTATGCAGCACATGATTGCGCTCTCGGACAAATGTTTTCCAAACAGTAAATGACATTTCACAAACGTATTTTTGTTTTATTTTTTTATACCCTGCACATTTAATTGATGTAAAAAAAATGTAATAAGATTATGTAGACATATACATTTACCCAGTATATAAATAAACTTGACAAGGAAAAATGTCAAAGAAACAATATTTTCAAACACCAATTTCTTTATTTCTAAACAGCATGTCATGGTTAAGTGCAAAAATGTGATAGTGCAATTGTGAGATAAGTGATATTTTTTAATTGTAATCTTGAACTTTAAAGATGTAATGATGTTCTTAGAAACTTAAAACATTATTTTCCTTAATAGGAGATATGTGGCACCCAAGGTATCAATCCCTTTTGGGATACCAACGACTGACACCTCAGATATATTCTAATGTAGCCTTTACTCCCACCGGCAGTAAGTGATGACTTGTGCAGACTCTTCACCAGTCCTTGAAGCCTCTGCCCGCTCCTTGGCCAGCTTCTTCTTGAGCTCCCTCTTACAGTCCTGGTAGCGGTGCTTGATTAAAAGAATGGTCCTCCTGCACTTCCCCACAGCATTGCATCCAAGATCTCCTGCCAGATCTTCTGTTTCCCTGTTCTGCTTGTTGCTAATGACTTAATCTTCCTTGTCCTCTGCAAGTATGCCCTTATGAGAGTCTCCTTTTCCTCTATAGTGTACTTCTCCTCCCCCTCAGGTGGGCTTTCCCCTGTGAAGGCTATGCAGACTGTTGTTCCCTGGGTTGTATTGCACCCTGTCTGTGCCCCTGCACTGTTCCTTGCCTACTGGGTCCAGCCACCTCAGCATCTTTAACCACATGGATAGGGCCCCTCTCCTGTCTCCTCTCCTGTCTCCTCTCCCTCGCCCCCCACCCCCGCTGCCCCTCACCTTGAGATCTCTCCTCTCCCTGCTGTCTCTCCATGTCCCCCTGTCCTCCCTCCACTTCTCCCTCCTCCTCTCCTGTCTTCTCCCCCCCTCCTCTCTTCCCCACCTCCATGATGTACTGAAACAGTGCCCAAATGAAAGGGGGTGAAAATAAATAACTGAAAAGAAAAGTGTCTAAACTGTAAATGGATTTGTAGGGTGGGTCAAAAGGGAAAAGGATAAGTTACACACGTGACAAATGAACAGAGGAAAATACAGATGTTGACACAATAGAAATGAGTTACAAAATCTACAAAATAAAAGTATTAAAAAAAAGGGACTGTTAAAAAATAAATAAAGGCTTGGGTAAGGATAAGTGGATAGTGGAAGTATATGAGGGAAGGGTATATGGGGAGAATAAAGTGTTAAATGAAAGGGGGTATAGAGTGTGTATGTATTCCTAATGCTACATGTCTGTACCTAGTGAATATGTTTGCGTTTAAATTAATCTAATATGCATATTGCACTTCTAAGTGTAAAAAATGTGTAATAAAACAAATATAAAGACAAACACAGCAGCACTAACTCACACAGCCACAAACGTACACAGGACAACAAAACTACCACGTATACTTCACTGAACCAAAAAAACAAATACCCACCAACTACTCACTAACACGCTACACTGACAACACACTACTGACACACTAACTTACTGACTCACAACTCACTATCTATCTCTTACCAAAACCTCCAACGCCAAGACCTGTACCTAACTCATGAAAGCAATACAGTCAAGGTGTACATCACAAAAGTGTCCGTATATAACCTATAGAAACGCAGGTAGGAGCAGGATGTTTAGTGTGAAACCAGTCTTGTGCAAACATGATTGCTTTTTAAATTAGGTCGCAATAATTCCCACTCTCACATTAATTGCGCCCCAAAACGCAAACTTTTTACTTTCAACTTGTAATACGAACGCAAACCAGCAAGAACAATAATCGCACAAACAAGATCACAATAACGCTAT
The DNA here is from genome assembly GCF_027579735.1 of Bombina bombina. NCBI lineage: Eukaryota > Metazoa > Chordata > Amphibia > Anura > Bombinatoridae > Bombina > Bombina bombina. The sequence continues at coordinate 1,151,061,551 of NC_069500.1, read as the reverse complement.
TTAAGTTTGAGCAGAAACAGAAAATACCACTCCATTCATAATCTGACCCTTAGGGGCCGATTTATCCACCCCCGAATGCAGCCATATGCTGCTGTTTCTGCGCAAGCCTTCAGGCTCACCGGAAAAGGGAGTTAAGAAGCGGTGGTCCTTAACCCATCCACCAACTTTGAGGCGGCGGGCAGCAATCCGCCCAATCGCATACGATCAGGTTGATTGGCAACCCCTGCTAGCTGCCGATTGGCCGCAAATCTGCAGGGGGGGCATTGCACAAGCATTTCACAAGAAATGCTAGTGCAATGATAAATGCTGACAATGTATGCTGTCGGCATTTATCAATGTGCGGCAGACATGATCCGCTACAGCGGATCATGTCCGTCCGCACAATTATAATTCGGCCCCTTAGACTTATTGCAAAACTATGTTACTGGGATGAAACAGGTAAGTTGATAAACATGACATAGCTTTCAGTTCTGAGACTAATCTACAAATGGAACCCAGAAATATTGTTTATTTTAGTCAATACATTTGAATACGCTACAATAAAGGTCAAAAGTTATACTGCAAGTTTAGTCCAGACAGAAGTTGTTTAATGCAAAAAGTTTTAAAAGGCTTTGGATTGAGATTTAGAATTAAGGATTCTGCAATGAAGTATTCATAATGGCATCCTGAATGATATCAAATAAGGGGAAGCTGCCCTCTTCTTCTGAAGAGGTACAAGTCTGAAGCCTTATTGCAATGACATGGGCAGATACTGGAAGGTAAAAAAGTACAATTATATTTCTTGTCTTTTATATGATCTAGTGACTAGTTTTCTCATCCCTATTAAAGTTTAGCTATACATCTTTTATAGAATAGATGTAGTTGCAGCTGTATGTGTATAATATATATTTTGGAAGCTGTTTATCAGAATTTAGTATTTCAGGATAAACATTCCTGGTATGATTTATTTATAATGTTCTTGAATTTAAAAATATCACTGACTGCAACTTAAAATCTTCAGGCTAAAGGTAGATAATGTACAGAAATGTATTTGTTATTTTTTAGGATTAATTATTATTTGTTTATTATTATAGAATTGATGGCATAGCCTGCACAATCTGTGTTACTACTAATTCATGCTAATCTAAGTACACTGCATATTATTTGTCACACTATTTTGATGGGTTCTAATTAAACATCATTTATAGCTCTTGTGAAACCTGACAGCTCTCAGCAGCAATACAGTATACAAAGTCACACAATGTCATGAATATATCATAGAATGTTTGACAGGAATTCCAAATTAGAATGCAAGGCAGGCTCTCATACAGTAGATGAAAATATTGTGTTCAGAATTTCTAGATTACAGTTTGTATTCAAATGGATTATCTCATTTTCAAATACAAATGTGCTTAAATGTAAAAAAAATGATGAATAAACACATCAAAACATTGTAGTAAAATCTTACAAATAAACAATAATTTTAACATACAGGGCTAGATTAAAAATGTGCGCTATATAGCAATATCACAAGCATATTTTTTGTGCGTGTATTACAAATTGAAAGGAAAAGAATTTGCTTGAGTGCAATTTAATTTAATGTGCGTAGGGTTAGCTCTAAGGTTTTTAGGGCTAAATAAAAGTTGTACCATACACTACATGAATACATTCAAATAAACAGTTTCATTCATATAATCACTATCTGACAAAAATAATTAATAACAATTGTAATAAAAATATTTATAAGTGTTCAAAGGTATATAGTTTATGGTCATGTATTTGACTGCAAAAGACTATAATGGTATTTTCACATCGCACAGCTCCAGCTGTTGCTAGGGGCGCGGCGTCTTCTTCCTTGCTCGTTGCCTAGGGCTGTGTCGGCTCTGGAGGCGTGCGGCGCTGACGTCATCGCTGCCTGCTCCCTGATGCTGGTCTGACCCTGTGGTGCCAATCCTACACTATTTAAATCTGTAACTGGGGACTGTCCTGCCTGTGGTGAGTGCCGCCTACCTCATCTTACTTTCTCTGCTCTGGGATATTCCCTATCTTTCCGGCTCGATGCCGGGAAAACAAGACTACTTGCCGAGTTCAGTCTGAAAGAGGAATATCCCATGAGCATTACATTATACTTGGGCACTGCAGCCAGATGAGGTGGCACAAGCTGTTTATCTTCAGGGACAGATGTTGGGAACCCATACCACATAGTTGCAGAATATGGATTCTAAGCTAGAGGCTATTACCGCTCAACTCTCCTTACTAGTTGCAGCGAGGGATGCCGCTCCTGTTGTTATGCCACCAGCCCCTACTCCTAGTACTGTGAGTTCTTCCTCAGCTTCTGGAAGTATACCCCATATACCATTGCCTGACAAGCATGAAGGTACTACTGATTGTATGGGTTTTCTAAACCAATGCAGGTTGCACTTCCGTAATGATCCTCAAACCTTTTAGTCTTATCGGTCAAGGGTCACCTTTATCATTTCCTTGCTGAAGGACAAGGCCCTAGCCTGAGTCTCTCCCCTTTTGGAAAAGAATGCTACACTCCTTCATGATACTGATGAGTTAGTTTCTGCCTTATCTTCTGTGTTTGGGGCTTCTGGCCGTATCTTTGCTGCAGAATATTCTCTCCTGGATCTCCACCAGGGCAATAGAACTGTGGCACAATTTGCCATTGAGTTTCACACCATGGCACTTGAAACCACTTGGGATGGCGGTGCTCTCAAGGCAGCCTTTAGGAGGGGTCTGCATGAACGCATCAAAGATGAACTCACTTATCGTGATATCCCTTCTTCTTTGGAGGACTTTATAATGCTTTGTATCAGTCTGGACTCTCACTTTCAGGAAATACAAGCCGAGAGAGACAGAACAAGGAGGGCCCTTCCCTCTCGTCATCCTGTTCGCCCAGTTTCGGCAGCATCTGCTGCCTCGCAAACAGCTCCAGTTACCTCAGTGGAGGAACCTATGGATCTCTACTCCTTCAAACCTTCAGAGTCCTAAAGACAGAGGAGAAGGAGACTGAGACTATGCTTTTATTGTGGGTCTAACTCCCACCAACTAAAGGACTGTGACATTCAGCTGGGAAAAGCCAATGATTAGTGGATAACGCAGGGGTACCTCTAAGCATGATCTCTACTAAATCCCCTCACTCGTCTCAGATCCTGGTACTTGTTACCCTAACCTTCCTTCAGAATATTGTCCACACTCAAGCCTTCATCGATTCAGTGGCAGCTGGGAACTTCCTGGATCACCACTTCATAATTCAAGCTGGCTTGCCTCTTTTACAGAAAATAATTGTCTCAAGATAACTACCCTGGATGGCACCCCTCTTGGTTCAGGCTTTATCCATTTTGAGTCAGCACCATTGACCCTGAATTTGGAAGTCCTTCACACCGAACAGCTGCAGTTTGAGGTCATTCATTCCCCAGCATAGCCTGTCATCCTTGGCTTCGGGTACACAATTCACAGTTCGACTGGGCTGAGAGACAACTGGCTTCCTGGGGTACCTCCTGTTTCCACTCCTGCCTTGCTACAGTCACTCCTCTGCCCCATATTCCCTTAGCCAGTATACAGACTCCTTCAAACCTTCCATCAGTATACTCAGACTTTGCGGATGTGTTTGAGAAAAAAAGCATCCGACGTTCTGCCACCCCACCGTCCTTATGACTGCAAGATCAACCTCTTTTCCGGAGCTCCATTTCCTAAAGGGAGGATGTATCCACTCTCCAAAGCGGAAACCAAATCCATGGAGGAGTACATCCAAGAGAACCTAGCTAAAAGTTTCATTCACCCTTCCTCCTCTCCTGCTGGGGCAGGCTTCTTTTTTATCAGTAAAAAGGATGGTGGGCTCAGACGCTGTATTGATTACAGGGCCTTGAACAACATAACCATCAAGAATCGCTATCCCATACCATTAATCACTGAACTGTATGACTCACTCCAGGATGCTTGCTTTTCACCAAATTGGACTTACGTTTGGCATACAATCTGATTCATATTTCTCCTGGCCACGAATGGAAGACTGCCTTCAACACAAGATCTGGGCATTACGAATACCTTGTAATGCCCTTTGGGCTGCACAATGCCCCTGCAGTCTTCCAGGCATTCATCAATGATGTCTTCCATGACCTCCTCAACCGCACTGTCATCGTTTATCTGGATGACATATTTGTTTTCTCTTCCAGTTTGGAGGAACATCATAGACAGGTGCTTCTACATCTCAGAAACAATTCTACGGTAGCCAAATTAGAAAAATGTGAGTTTGATCAAGTACAGATCCAATTCCTTGGCTATGTCATCTCGAAGGAGGGTTTTGCCATTGATCCTGCTAAATTCACTGCAGTTCTGGAATGGCCTCAACTTACCTCTCTGAAAGCATTACAGAGGTTCTTGGGGTTCTCCAATTATTACCGCAAGTTTATAAAGAACTTTTCTCAAATAGTCGCTCCTCTTACTGAATTAACAAAACGGAACATAGATTGTAAACATTGGCCTCCCGAAGCAATACGTGCCTTCTCTAGTCTGAAAGAGGCTTTCTTTTCAGCTCCTGTACTCCACAATCCTGACACTAACCTACAGTTCACTTTAGAGGTTGATGCCTCTGAGATATGGACTAGAGCAGTTATTACCCAAAGGGATCCTTTGACTTCTAAGTCACACCCTGTAGCCTTTTTCTCCAAACGCTTTGCTCCTGCTGAGAACTACAATGTGGGTAATTGTGAACTCTTAGCCATTAAGATGGCTTTAACCAAATTGCATCACTGGTTAGAGGGTACCACCAATCCCATTCAGTTTCTCACCTACCACAAGAATCTGACTTACCTAGAGACTGCTCATCGACTCAATCCTCAACAGGCCAGGTGTGCCTTGCTCTTTTCCCATTTTAACTTTGTGGTCTCTTATCTTCCTGGGACTAAGAACAAGAAGGCAGATGCCTTTTCCCGTCAGTTCCCTCACTCAAGTGATTCTTCTGAAACTCCTAATGCACACATCAAACCCCCCTCCTGTTTTTTTGTTGCTCAACTAAACACCACCCTTCTGCAAAGATTGCAACATCCCAGTCTAGTAAACCTCCTGGAGCTCCTGTGACCTCCAATATCCTCTTTGTACCTCTGAACCTATGCATCCCCGTGCTAGCCTGGGCCCATGATAGCAAATTCTCATGACACCCTGGTTCAACTAGTACTTTCAAGTGTCTTTCCCAACATGTATGGTGGCCTACCATGAAGTCTGATGCTCAGGATTATGTTAAGGCCTGCACTACTTGTGCTGCCAATAAGACACCCCATTCTTTGCCTCTTGGCTTGCTCCAACCATTGCCCATTCCCAAACAACCATGTACACACATAACAATGGACTTCATTGTGGACATTCCCCCTTCTGACCACCATACAGTTATATGGGTTGTGGTGGACCACTTTTCCAGACTGGCTTATTTCGTACCCCTAACAAAACTGCCTTCACTCTTTCTCTTGCATGTGGTTCGACTTCATGGCATTCCTGTGAATATTTTTTCCAACAGAGGTTTACAGTTCATGTCTGCCTTTTGGAGAGCCTTTTGTAAGTTGATTGGAACCACTGTTTCTTTGTCTTCTGGCTATCATCCTCAGACCAATGGCCTAACTGAGAGAGCAAACTAGGTTCTTGAAACCTACCTTATAGCCTTTGTCAACGCTCGCTATACCAAGTGGTCTGAGTTGTTACCCCTAGCTGAGCTGGCAATAAACACTCATTTTCACTCTTCTCTTTGATATTCTCCTTTTCAAGCCGCAGCAGTATATCAACGTTATGTCTTCCCTCTTTCTGCTCAGTCTACTGGAGATCCTGCTGCAGACCGATACATCACTAGACTCACCTCTCAGTGGCAATGTATTCACTCTCAGTTACGTGCAGCTATCTCTAGATATAAGAAGTTTGCTGATCGCAAAAGAGCTTCTGTACGTGCCATCCCAGTGGGTGAACATGTATGGATTTCTACTCAACACATTCGCCTACGTCAACCCTGTCATAAATTGGGGCCTAGATTTATCGGCCCTTATACGGTCCTGAAAAGACTATCTCCTGTTTCCTACAAAGTGTCCTTGCCCAAAACCCTACGTATACACCCAGTCTTCCACATCTCTCTACTCATACATTACATCAAGAACAGATATACCCAACTCCAAGATCCTCCTCTTCCACTCCTGGTCCATAGTGACCCAGAATATGAAGTAGCTAAGATCCTGGACTCCAGATACAGACTAAGACAACTTGCAGTATCTGATACATTGGAAGGGTTACTCGCTGGTGGATCGTTCCTGCGTACCTGCCCGTGATGTACATGCTCCATCCTTGGTCTCAAGATTCCATGCTGCTCTTTCTCTGAAGCCGGCTCTGGTTCCCGGAGGGAACCCTTGAGTGGGGGGCTATGTCACACTGCACCATTCCAGCCGTTGCTAGGAGCGTGGCGTCTTCTTCCTTGCTTCTTGCCTAGGGCTGTGTCGGCTCTGGAGGCATGCGGCGCTGATGTCATTGCTGCATGCTCCCTGATGCCGGTCTCACACTGGGGTGCCAATCCTACACTAATTAAATCTGTTCAGTATGATCTATCACTGCCCAAGTATAGGTGATACTTTGTGTGCTCCTGGGTATGATAGATTGTACTATAATTGCGGGATCAATTATTGCTGCTGAAACTCTGCTTGTCTGACTACTCTGCCTCTTAACCATATAATTGCTGGATTGATTTTTAATGCTGCACTTTGCCTGTCTGACTACTCTGCCTCTTAACCCTTTAATTGCTGGACTGCTTTAATTTTGCCAAATCCTGCCTGTCTGACCATTCTAGTGGTGTGCCCTTGGACTGCTTTACTGTTGCCTAATCCTGCCTGCCTGACCATTCTAGTGGTGTGCCCTTGGACTGCTTTACTGTTGCCGAATCCTGCCTGCCTGACCATTCTCTGGTTTGCCTTAGACCGCTCTGCCATTGACACTGGGGACTGTCCTGCCTGTGGTGAGTGCCGCATACCTCATCTTACTTTCTCTGCTCTGGGATAATTCCTACTTTTCCGACTTGATGCCGGGATAACAAGACTACTGGCCAAGTTTGGTCTGATAGAGGAATATCCCATGAACATTACAGTTATTCTCCAAATTTCCAGGAATAGGATGATAAAATCCACAGCAACAGCAAGTGTATATATAAAAACAATATCTTTATTAAAAAGCAATGCTTTCTCAGCCTCTATAGGGCTGTTTTCACTGCATTTCAGCCCTGCCTCAAAAGGACCAGCTGACAGCATGTCAGTGATTCTCTTGTTAACACAGGTGTCAAAAAAAGGAAGAAAGTGGTCTCCAATTCATGCAAAATATAATGTTATTTAGTTACATAGGATAAGACCCAAACAACCACAACATTTTTGGGTAACGCCCCTTAATCATGTGATACGATTGTCATCAATCTTCTTTACCTTTATAGCAGTATACCTATGTTAACCCTTACTGGGATCAATGTAACCTGTTAGAACAGCACCAACTAATGGACGAAAATTAAAAACATTAAACAGTTTGAACCAACCAGAATTACATTACTCACAGTGGTTATACATTGATTGTTACATTGTTTATATTCTTAAAGATAAGAGAACTCGCAATTGAAACAAAAAAAGAAAAATAATATATACAACAAATTGTACAAAAAATAGAAAATAAATACACTTTAAAAATAACATTTAATAGAAAACTGACCAGGTGATTGACCTATTCATACCCTTAGGTTCAAGTGTATAAAGATGGAAGATCCAATAGGTTTCATGCTGTTTAAGCAACAGTTCCCTATTGCCCCCTCTTCTAGGGGTTTTAATCTGTTCAATTATTTGAAAACATAATTGATTAATCTGATGACCTGTATTCAAAAAATGACAGGCAACTGGAGCAGTGAGAACTTTACATCTAATATTGCTCTTATGTTCACTGATGCGATCTTGGATACATCTGGTGGTCTCACCCACATAGACACGCCCACATGAGCATTTAATCATATATACCACGTACCGAGTATCGTAAGTAAATTGATCACAATAGAAATATTTGTGACCAGTGTGTGGATGCAAGAAATATAGACTTTTAATGATACAGCTGCAGTTCACAAAACCAACTAGGTAAAAAGGAGAGATGTGCGCTAAGCTACTTAACCAAACTCCTAGGGCCCTAATAGATCCTCTAAAAATTAGGAAAAAATGAGTATAGTCAAAGAAAAATGCGTAGGAGCACTAAATAGCTAAAGGTTAAAAAGACATTAGGAGGTGAACCAAAAAAAAGTTATACACCACAAGCTAGTAAAAGCAATAGTTTTATATTTCTAAAATAAGCTAAAATCAGAACATAGAAACAAATGTAACAAGTGTGTAATTCTATAGTATTAAATGTTACAATTTGCAACAATATAATAAAAAAACGGACGTATCCAATTAGAGTAAAAATAGGATATTACAATGTATAATTGCCACCACTAAGAAAGTAAAAAAAAATGTGTTTGCAAAACATATCAGTCAGTTAAAATTTCAACCTGAATAGTTATAGTTTATAAATCTGTATATCCGAATTTAGGAAGTGTAGACATATAAGTCCTTATGTTAAAGTATTTAACCAAATACCTGACGTTGCGAGTGTCACAGTTAAGGGACCACAGCTAGGTGTGTAGGCTGTTTGGCGTCAGTGTGTACCTTTTCAGCCGTTATACCATACGTCACTGGTCTATTCAGCTGCTCCGGTCCTATTGGACAATCTTAATTTCAAACACTCCAGGGGTTTTTTCGGTCAGGTAATGAAAATAGTATCCTGCTCTTAGTGCAACGGCACGCTGGATACTCACAGTGTATATCCTTTAGCGGACTTAGGTAAAAAGTTCAGATGTTTCTTCTAGCACAACACCCCTTAACTGTGACACTCGCAACGTCAGGTATTTGGTTAAATACTTTAACATAAGGAGTTATATGTCTACACTTCCTAAATTTGGATATACAGATTTATAAACTATGACTATTCGGGTTGAAATTTTAACTGACTGATATGTTTTGCAAAACACATTTTTTTTTACTTTCTTAGTGGATACAATTATACATTGTAATATCCTATTTTTACTCTAATCGGAGACATCCGTTTTTTTATTATATTGTTGCAAATTGTTTAGTAACATTTAAAACTATAGAATTACACACGTGTTACATTTGTTTCTATGTTCTGATTTTAGCTTATTTTAGAAATATAAAACTATTGCTTTTACTAGCTTGTGGTGTATAACTTTTTTTTGGTTCACCTCCTAATGTCTTTTTAACCTTTAGCTATTTAGTGCTCCTAAGCATTTCTCTTTGACTATGTTCACAAAACCAAGACATGGAAAGCAGCCAAAATTATTTTTTTGAAATAAATGTTTGCTCAACAGATTTACTTGCGCCAATATCTGCTGTTTGTAAGCTGGCATCTGGAATTCTACAGATAGACTTAGCAGTTAAAGGACTCTGTCAGAGACAAAAGTAACTCTTTTTATCAATCTTAGTTGTTTTAGATTTCAATAAATCTCTCTGAATTGGCTCAACATCACTAATAATCTTATTTATCAGTGGTCTAATTCATGCTGGATGGTGAGCACTATTGAAATTAAGTAAACTCTTGTGGTAGGTATCTTTCTTGAAGATATCAGTTTTAAACCCAAAGTCATCTTTAATGATAGTTGCATCTAAAAAATCCAATTTAGTCTAACTCCAGGATAGCTTAAATGTAATACTGTTAGTGGAACTATTCAATTCATCAACAAACTGTTCCAGGGACCCAATGTCACCAACCCAAATGCCACAAATATCATCTATGTAGCACCACCATTTTGTTCTCAAAGACAAATTTTTCCTCAAAAATATTAATCTAAATATTAGCATAATTGGGGGTGCATTGGATCCCATAGCTGTACCATGTAGTTGGAGATAAAAATAATTCTCAAAAAGAAAATAGTTGTTATATAAAATAATCTCCAATAGTTATAAAATAAACGCCTAGATTTAGAGTTCTGCGTTAGCCATCCAAACCAGCATTAGGGGTCCTAACGCTGGTTTTTACCACCCGCTGGTAAGATTCAAGTTCAATCCGATTGGCTGATCCAATCAGCCAATCAGATTGAGCTTGCATTCTATTGGCTGTTCAGATCAGCCAATAGAATGCGAGCTCAATCTGATTGGCTGATTGGATCAGCCAATCGGATTGAACTTGAATCTGATTGGCTGATTCTATCAGCCAATCAGATTTTTCCTACCTTAATTCCGATTGGCTGATAGAATCCTATCAGCCAATCGGAATTCGAGGGACGCCATCTTGGATGACGTCCCTTAAAGGAACCTTCATTCATCGGGAGTCACCGGAAGAAGAGGATGGATCCACGTCATCTGCTTCAAGATGGTCCCGCTCCGTGCCGGATGAATGAAGATAGAAAACGCCGCCTGGATGAAGATGTCTACTGGTCCGGATGTCCTCTTCTTGCCGGATAGGATGAAGACTTCGGAGCCTCTTCTGGACCTCTTCTTGCCGGATAGGATGAAGACTTCGGACCCTCTTCTGGACGGATCGGTGATACCCGACATGGTGAAGACAAGGTAGGGAGATCTTCAGGGGCTTAGTGTTAGGTTTTTTAAGGGGGGTTTGGGTTAGGTTTTTTAAGGGGGGTTTGGGTTAGATTAGGGGTATGTGGGTGGTGGGTTGTAATGTTGGGTGGGTATTGTATGTTTTTTTAAAATGCAAAAGAGCTGTTTACTTTGGGGCATGCCCCGCAAAAGGCCCTTTTAAGGGCTGGTAAGGTAAAAGAGCTGTTTAATTTTTATTTTAGAATAGGGTAGGGCATTTTTTTATTTTGGGGGGCTTTGTTATTTTTTTAGGGGGCTTAGAGTAGGTGTAATTAGTTTTAAATTCTTGTAATCTATTTTTTTTTTGTAATTTAGTGTTTGTTTTTGTAATTTAGTTTAGTTGATTTAATTGTAGATAATTGTAGGTAGTTTATTTAATTAATTTAATGATAGTGTAGTGTTAGGTTTAATTGTAACTTAGGTTAGGATTTATTTTACAGGTAATTTTGTAATTATTTTAACTAGGTAGCTATTAAATAGTTATACTATTTAATAGCTATTGTACCTAGTTAAAATAACTACAAAGTTGCCTGTAAAATAAATATAAATCCTAAAATAGATACAATATAATTATTTGTTATATTGTAGCTATATTAGGGTTTATTTTACAGGTAAGTATTTAGCTTTAAATAGGATTCATTTATTTAATAATATTTATTTTATTTCGTTAGATTTAAATTATATTTAACTTAGGGGGGTGTTAGGGTTAGGGTTAGACTTAGCTTTAGGGGTTAATACATTTATTAGAGTAGCGGTGAAGTCCGGTCGGCAGATTAGGGGTTAATTCTTGAAGTTAGGTGTTGGCGAGGTTAGGGAGTGCAGATTAGGGGTTAATAATATTTATTATAGGGTTTTTGAGGCGGGAGTGAGGCGGTTTAGGGGTTAATACATTTATTAGAGTAGCAGCGAGGTCCGGTCGGCAGATTAAGGGTTAATAAGTGTAGGTAGGTAGCGGCGACGTTGGGGGGCAGATTAGGGGTTAATAAATATAATATAGGGGTCGGCGATGTTAGGGGCAGCAGATTAGGGGTACATAGCTATAATGTAGGTTGCGGCGGTGTACGGAGCGGCAGATTAGGGGTTAATAATAATATGCAGGGGTCTGCAATAGCGGGGGCGGCAGATTAGGGGTTAATAAGTATAAGGTTAGGGGTGTTTAGACTCGGGGTACATGTTAGGGTGTTAGGTGCAGACTTAGGAAGTGTTTCCCCATAGGAAACAATGGGGCTGCGTTAGGAGCTGAACGCTGCTTTTTTGCAGGTGTTAAGTTTTTTTTTCAGCTCAAACTGCCCCATTGTTTCCTGTTGGGGAATCGTGCACGAGCAAATTCTTTAAGCTGGCCGCGTCCGTAAGCACTGCTGGTATTGAGAGTTGAAGTGGCGTAAATTATGCTATACGCTCCCTTTTTGGAGCCTAACGCAGCCCTTCAGAGAACTCTAAATACCAGCGGTATTTACAAGACGCGGGGGAAAAAATACATGCGTAGCTAACGCACCCCTTTGGCCGCAAAACTCTAAATCTAGCCGACTGTGAATCTGCTCAATACTGTGTGTACCTGAAACTGGTTGCATGTAAACTAAATAATAAAAATTGGTCTGTGGTTAGTTGCAACAAGTTTATTGAGGAAATAGTATCCTTAATAAAAGTATTTGATTGTTCTACAAAAGAACATAATATTCTATCCAAAAAAATTGCCATGTGTGAAAAGACAGAATTAGTTCCTGCAACAATGAGACGTCGTGGGGAAGCAACCAAAGACTTATGGATCTTTGGAATGATGTATACTACTGGTCTTATTGGGTCATCTACCACAAGAAACTTAGAAGTTTTGTTTTTATCAATAATGGCTTTATGCAAAACAACCTGAATTTTACTCTGTATTTCCTTCACAATTTTGAAAATGGGATTAGAGGGGATAAAGGAGTAAACATTTCTCACATTAAGTTGTTCAGACTTATAGTCTTGTTTGTTAAGCACAACAGTAGCCCAACTCTTACTGGCTTGTTTCAGGATTAACTCCTTGTTTGCCCTTAAAGATTTGAGGGCAGCTCCGTCCACTGTTGTGAAAAACTCTACTGTAAGCACAATAATGTTGAATGAGCATTTATTCAGAATTTGCTAAAATTTTCGGCAATATTCCTTAGCAATGTGGGATGTGTATTCATGCAATGTCCCCGTGGGATAAGTTTCACTCTAAATATCTCAGCGAGTGTTGTGGCATGTAAATCATATGCCAAATGTTTTTTGGTCAGTTTGGGTACAAGATAGATAGATAGATAGATAGATAGATAGATAGATAGATAGATAGATAGCAACTGCAACAGTTTACTTCATTTCAATAGTGCTCACCATCCAGCATTAATTAAATCTTTACCATGCAGCCAGATGTTAAGAGTTAAAATAACTGTCTCTGATGATCATACTGTTCCCTCCTGGTTAGTGGAAATGGGCAGTAAATTTTTGAAAAGGGGGTACCCTAGACCAGTAATAGATAAGGTTGTTAGTGATGTTGAGCCAATTCAGAGGGAAGATTTATTGAAATCTAAAAACTAAGGCCCAGATTACGAGTTTTGCGTTAGAGGCTGTGCGGTGCTAACAAGCAGTTTTCCCTCACCACTCACTTACCTGCAGCGCTGGTATTACGAGTTTTCAGAAACCCGTCATTAAAAGACAAGAAGTGAGCGTTGAGCAAAATTTTGCTCATTACCGCACTCCAATACCAGCGCTGCTTAAGTCAGCGGGGAGCTGGTCGTACGTGCTCGTGCACGATTTCCCCATAGGAATCAACGGGGAGAGCCGGCTGAGGAAAAGTCTAACACCTGCAAAAAAAAAGCCCCATTGATTCCTATGGGGAAATAAAAGTTATGTCTACACCCGACCTAACACCCTAACATGAACCCCCGAGTCTAAACACCCCAAATCTTATACTTATTAACCCCTAATCTGCCGCCCTCGACATCATCTCCACCTACATTATGTTTATTAACCCCTAATCTGCAGCTCCGGACACCGCCGCCACCTACCTACATTTATTAACCCCTAATCTGCTGATCCCCAACGTTGCCGACACCTACATACTATTTATTAACCCCTAATCTGCTGCCCCCAACACATCGCCGACACCTACATACTATTTATTAACCCCTAATCTGCCGCTCCGGACACTGCCACCACCTACATTATTAACCCCTAATCTGCTGTCCCTAACCTCACCAACACCTACATACTATTTATTAACCCCTAATCTGCCGCCCCCAATGTCGCCGCCACTTTTTTAAAGTTATCCCCTAACCCTAAGTCTAACCCTAACACCCCCTAACTTAAATATAATTATAATAAATCTAAATAAATATTCATATAATTAACTAAATTATTCCTATTTAAAACGAAATAGTTACCTGTAAAATAAACCCTAAGCTAGCTATGATATAACTAATAGTTACATTGTAGCTATCTTAGGGTTTATTTTAACTTTACAGGCAAGTTTGTATTTATGTTAACTAGGTAGAATTAACTATTTAAAAACTACCTAGCTAAAATAAATACAAAAGTACCTGTAAAATAAAACCTAACCTAAGTTACACTAACACCTAACACTACACTATAATTAAATAAATTAACTAAATTAAATACAATTACCTAAATTAAATTAAATTAGCTAAAGTACAAAAAAACACTAAATTACAGAAAATTACTTTGTGACATCATCCAAGATGGCATCCCTTAGATTCTGATTGGCTGATAGAATTCTCTCAGCCAATCAGAATTAAGGTAGAAAAAATCCTATGGGCTGATACAATCAGCCAATAGGATTGAAGTTCAATCCTATTGACTGATCCAATCAGCCAATAGGGTTGAGCTTGCATTCTATTGGCTGATTGGAACAGCCAATAGAATGCAAGCTCAATCCTATTGGCTGATTGGGTGACGACACTTAAAGGTACCTTCATTCAGCTTTAGTCGTCGGATGAAGAGGATGCTCCGCGTCGGATGTCTTGAAGATGGACCCGCTCAGTGCCAGATGAATGAAGATAGAAGATGCCATCTGGATGAAGACCGTCTGGAGAACCACTTCTACCTGTCTTGAATGAAGTCTTCTGCACGTCTGGAGAACCATCTCTGCCCGGCTTGGATGAAGACTTCTGCCCATCTGGAGGACCACTTCGCCCGGCTTGAATGAAGACGTCTCCCGGTAAGTCGATCTTCAGGGGGTTAGTGTTAGGTTTTTTTAAGGGTGTTAAAGAAAACAAAGAGTTGCAACCGCACTACACAAATAAATGGGGAATGCCAATGGGTACCCACTATCAATTTATGAGTGGATATCGGCTGGAGTGCTTATGCAAGAATCAACGATTCAAAGCAAATAGAGCCAAAAATAAGAATTTGTGGCTCAGAGAAAAGAATGCATTTGTTTAGCACTTCCAATCCCCTGTATGTGATATGATACCATGAATTGGACGGAAGTAAGAGTGGGGTGGCGTATCACTAAAATTAAAATCTAACTTTTATTTCAACACTTAAAAACACCAACTGTTGCATACAATTTAAAAACACAAATTGGCATAGAACTTCTTGGGATTGAGATTGGACTAAACAAGTAATTATACACTTGTGAGGGAGTCCACAATTGAGACAGTATTAGTGTATTGATGCTCAGATACCTAGTTGTAATTATCTCTAGATATTGGATATATATATATCTCTCCTTATCAATCGAGCAAATGTTTTACTGTATCTGGCTATATATACATGTATTAATAGCACCTATATTCGTCTCTTGTAGAGGATTCTATGCCATCTAATTACCTTGTTTAGTATAAATACCAAGATAAAAGAATATTTGATAGTAGGTTTTATTAACACGAGAGTAGAATTTTTATATATTGTTACTCTGTAAATTTATGATAGATTGGGGTATATTATACAGATGTATTGCTCATTCTTATCTATATCTTGAGATTATGATATTAAAGAATGATAATGACTGAAATCAATTGCAAAAGTAATAAGCAATATTTAATGTAGAATAATAATAGTGACTAAACACATATTACTATCTTACTCAGGAATGCAGAGCAGTATAAGTCTTAATTATAAGAGAGCTATTATTTAGTGTCTCTTGTCATTGATTACAATAATTCAAAGCCACTATTGAAAATTGTATACACTATATGTTTGTGTAGGTATTTTATACTCTAAGTGCTGTAGAAAGTAATGAGAGGGATGACTTATTTCTAAAGTCTTAATTACAAGACAGCTATTGTTTAGTGTTTCTTGTCATTGATCCCAATATTCTAAAGCAATTGTCGAAAAATGTATACACTTTATGCTTGTATAGGTATTTTGTACTCTGAGTACTGTGGAGAGTACTAAGAGGGATGACTTATTTCTGAAGCACTGCTGGTATTGCGAGTAATTTTATTACAATTATTAAGAGTAATTTGAAATTATATTAGTTGATACATAAAAGAGTAATCTCAATATACCAAGGTAATATGTTTAGCTCAATTCATGTTCTGCTGCTTTTTCTGCATGTCTTATGATTAAGTATAGATATTTATTATGTGTTTTTTGGATCGCAGTCTGCAATAATATTGAATATTAGTTTTGCTTCTTTTAAGTAAAGGTTGATATTGAGGTGACTGTTGGTTTTCACCTGAGTAAATATCTTAACTTAGAGTTCCTTTCAATTTCAGTAACTATGTTTTTAAATAAATATATATAAAAATGGTAGTTCTTATTTTTTACAATGATCTTGACAATCTATACTGTTTGTTGAGTTGGTGTTATTTGTATATATATCCAATAGTTTAAGCAATATGTTTTTTTATCTTTGGATAAAGTGTTAGTTTGATATGCAATCTAAAAGCTGTTGCGATTGGCTTTTATTCTTAGATATTACTGCTGACTTTGTTTTAGCGTAAAAGTCTTATGTATCAGAATCTTAACAACTTTACTAAAATGGTCTCCTTCTTGTTAAGGTTCACTTAAATTCTCAGGAACTATGGGTAAATACATTAACAAAAGAGACCATATATGTCTGGGTCTCGGTATATTAAATATAATGTATAGCGCCTGAGATAAATTGAAATTAGCTTGTGTTCTTAGTCAGTAATACTAAAGGACTGATATATTGTAGCGCAACAAACATATAAATCTTGATCTTACTCGCTTATATCAAATGTACTGAAATATAAATTAATCCAACGATAGTGATACTTAGGTTATAAACACTGTTTTGTTTGGTTCTAAAAACCCCAACCATAAATTTACAATATACTGCTGTATTGGCTGCTGAAACAGCATTGACTTCTTACTCCCCGAATTCTTAGTTAATTCCCAATCTCAATTCTTTCATTTATTTTAAATTAATATTCATATTGAGTAATCTGAGTTCTATGTTATTTTGCAAGTTAAAAACACATATTAGGTTGAAATAGACATGTCAACCTTGCCCTAACATGTTTCGCCGTTTACAATACCGGCTTTTTCATTAACATATGAAAAGAACCTTTACACAAACTGGACAAAGCTGGAGATGGTACTCACATGAAACTCATTGGCTTTGCGAGGAGTAAGAAAATTACTTACATTTTCTTACAACACAAGACAAAATAAACCTATTGGTTAAACAATGGACTATCTAACTAGAGACAAAATCAAATATTTTTATTTATAATGTGAGTGTCTAATGAACCTTTCATAAAATATACAACGAAATTACATTTAGAAGAAGTCGGCATCATATATTTAGCATATGATAAATGCATATTGATTACTTTATTCAAACACAATAGCGCATATTTATTAATTAGATATGTTCAACATTAAACACAACATTAATTTTTAAGAAAAAGGAACATTGTTGACAAACATATTAAACATGGACTGTAGAGATTTGCACTTGCCTAGAAATATCCTATGCATGAAAACATTTTGCTTTCGTTCGTTGATTCAACCAGACATCCAGCAAAAGAGAATGTGTTGGTCTTTATCAGCTACGGGTCAACAATGTAACATGATGCAAATAATACATATTCGCAAGCTTTTTAAAATTGCATGCAGTCACAAACGTTTTTAACGTGCACAAATATTGCGGGACTACGCAATCCAATCACACGTTTTTTTAACTTTACATGTGCCGTCTTAACATGGCGCTTCCTTGATCACGTAAGAACGCCATCCAATGAAAGGCACATTATTGATCACGTAAGAACGCCCAAAAAAAAAAGGCGCATCCTTGATCGCGTCAAAACGCAATCCAATAAAAGGCATATTCCTGATCACGTAAGAACGTCAGTCAATACAAGGAATCATTGGACAGCCTGGCAGGTGACTTCTTAAGCAACATGGCGCATCCGAGATCGCTGAAAAACCGCAGACAATACAAGGACTCAGTGACATCTTGGCATATCATTAAGAAACGTATTTATATTTTAGGAACTAGTATGTGTGTAGATTGCTATCTAGGAATGTCACCAAATTATGAATCATCTTTTCGGACTTGACTGTCCCTTGAACTATAGCTATGGTGTATATCTTTAACATTTAAAAGATACACATGAGAAATACATATGCCATTGATGTTTTAAGATATCTTTGGATTGTTGTTGAATAACAATAGTTATACATGTATTGATTAAACGTGTCATTTATTCAAGTTTAATTATGGTCAGCCTACCTATAGCCATATATGGGAGGAGATGTATTTTGTTAACATATTAGTTAACTAATATTCATCATCTACATTATTTGTATTACACACAGAGATTGATTTGGTTACACTTTGACAATAATATAGATTTGAAAATGAAATACAGGTGCTGTCAACATTACAATAAGATTGTTTATTAATAAAACTATATGTCCTTGTTCTTGTAAAAAGGACAAAAACGCTTTACAAATGGAAATACATTCATTTACAATAGTGATCAACATCACTTAAAGGGACATTATTTTGTTTTTAAAAAGAGCATACACATAGTCAATACTATTTAAATAAAATGAACACTTTACAGGGATTATATCATTGTATCAATACTCAGATCATTTGGTAAAGGTGCATCAATTCATGCAGAGTTTATAAATACACACATGGATATGAACATTTAAATATACATATATACACAAATACAAAAATATATATACATATATAAAGAAATTACTCTGCTAATCATAATCAGGCAATGATAGAGCTAAGAGAAAATAATATAAACACAAATAATAAGATTACATTGGAGATGTTAATCTTAAAGTCATTTACTATTGTCTTACATATATGATTTCATTATAACAAATAGATTTGTTAGGTCCCTTTAAGGATAAACAACATAAACTAGAGCTTGCAAAAAATAACAGGAAGAATGAGGACAAAGATTTGTGAAATAAAATTTATTTTATTAGTATGTAAGAAAACATACACAACGTTTATAAATAATCTTGTAAAAATAAGGAATATATGAGCCATATGACAAGGTAACACAGTGCATCACAGTCCATGAAGAGAGTTGCCAAGGGCCAGCATAGCCCCATTGGAGACACATGGCAAGGTAACACAGTGCATCACAGTCCATGAAGAGAGTTGCCAAGGGCCAGCATAGCCCCATTGGAGACACATGGCAAGGTAACACAGTGCATCACAGTCCATGAAGAGAGTTGCCAAGGGCCAGCATAGCCTCATTGGAGACACATGACAAGGTAACACAGTGCATCACAGTCCATGAAGAGAGTTGCCAAGGGCCAGCATAGCCCCATTGGAGACACATGGCAAGGTAACACAGTGCATCACAGTCCATGAAGAGAGTTGCCAAGGGCCAGCATAGCCTCATTGGAGACACATGACAAGGTAACACAGTGCATCACAGTCCATGAAGAGAGTTGCCAAGGGCCAGCATAGCCCCATTGGAGACACATGGCAAGGTAACACAGTGCATCACAGTCCATGAAGAGAGTTGCCAAGGGCCAGCATAGCCTCATTGGAGACACATGACAAGGTAACACAGTGCATCACAGTCCATGAAGAGAGTTGCCAAGGGCCAGCATAGCCCCATTGGAGACACATGGCAAGGTAACACAGTGCATCACAGTCCATGAAGAGAGTTGCCAAGGGCCAGCATAGCCTCATTGGAGACACATGACAAGGTAACACAGTGCATCACAGTCCATGAAGAGAGTTGCCAAGGGCCAGCATAGCCCCATTGGAGACACATGACAAGGTAACACAGTGCATCACAGTCCATGAAGAGAGTTGCCAAGGGCCAGCATAGCCTCATTGGAGACACATGACAAGGTAAAAGAGTGCAACAGGCACAACAAAAAACTGATAAAAAGGCCAAATGGCAACAATATAAATACAAATTCAACATGTGGACAGAGGATTATTATCTGCCACCATGGAGCATATCCAGATCCTCCACTTACTGGTCATCCTCTTCATTGTCCTGTGCATGTCCAGCTCCAGATTCAGGCCTTGAACGTAATTGCATAATTTCACGCAGAGTCAAGTCCTGAACCCGGAGCTGGGCCTGCATGGTGTCGTTCATCCCTCTCAGGACAGCTGCGTTCCTCAACACGGCCTGCTCTACTCTTGCTATCCCTTCTAGCATGAGCCATGCTGAGTCACAGCCTAAAATAAAATAAAAATTAATATTAAGGATAATTACACAACAGAATAAAAGATTTTAATACATACATTGTCATCATAAAGACAAATAATTATTTACATCAATTATTTTTCATATATTCTTTACACATGAATTAGGTTATTCAGACAGACAGAAATCATTAAAGGCTCATGTTACTCAAACATGTTGAACCCTTTAATTGGTTTTAGATGATCCACTTATACAGCTTGAGTGTATCAAATCTTGTTAAAGGATTTACATTGTACTTACATTAGCAATTTAAAAATTCAATTTAGACTGTGGTAGGCACACATATCCTTAAACATTTTGGCATTGAGGACAAGCTGTGTAAACATAGCAACCAGAAGAAATTACATTCCCACTGGGTTAGACAAGAGATAATGTATCCACATTTGGACATAAAATTTTGTATCCAAGTAGTGGTGTTTGGTATATGTAGTGATATCCAATTAAAGGGACACTGAACCTAAATATTTAATGGACTGATTCAGATAGAGCATGACATGACAAATCTTTAGAAATTACACATATTCATTATATGTTTTAATTGTCAAGCTATATTTTGAATGCAAGAATGTTGGTTTTTATGGAAGCCAATATTTGTTGATGAACCTTGTTTGTGCATGCTGGTTGATGGATACATTCATCCAACAATAAAGAAATGATGGCCACATTTATTTTATTGTTTAAACTAATTATAGGAATAAGTTGTTTTCAATAAATATATCAAGAGAATGACGAATAATTCATAAGAGTATTCTATTATACATTGGCTTAACATTGCATGCTGGATTTGAATCACAATTTAACCAATTTAACTTCACTGTACCTTTAAGTATCTTATAAAGTGTATTTAGAATGATACTTACAGCTGTGCCTGGGAAGGACAATCTGACACCCAGGACAATGAAGGTTTAAACAGGGGGGAGGGATGGGATTGGCTCGGGGAGGGATGGGAATGGCTTGGGGAGTGGTGAGCTGCTGCTCCAGGGTAGGCCGTACAGCTGGGGAGTGGGGAGTTTGGGTCTGGGCAGCTGTACGGGCCAGAATACGGGGAGAGCGGCGAAGGGGGGTGTATGGGCGTTTTTTGGGAGGGACAGGATATGAAATATGGGAAGGGCTGGCAGTGGTCGGGGCATGGTCATGGGTTTGGTGATGGGAAGGGCTCTGGGTGTGTGCAGAGGTGTGGCCATGGTCAGGGGTGTGTGCACGGGGAGGGGTCTGTGACTGGGCAGGGGCGGAATCCAGATGACCAGAAGTGGTGGATCCATCTGAAAATGTAAAAGAAATATATTAACATCTCATACATCCTGACATCAAATCAACGCATTTAACATTGATTATGTTTTCAATATACCTCGAAGTGTGTTTGAATCTGTAAACTATTCTGAAATGAGGATATGGTATCTATATAGGCACTCAGATGAATCTCAATGACTGTCTGTACAATGTGAAACTTATTATTGTGTTTTGGCATGGAATATGCATGTGACATAATGATGGCATGAATTATATATTCTTAAAAAAATATATACAAGCAGATTTTCATGCTGCCTGATATAGAAAGGGGGCAGTAGTGTATTTGAACAGACAAATAATATTCCTTTTTAAAGGGAAAAAGCTGTAGACTTTGAATGTCTTCAATAAAATGATTTCAAAAAAAGAAACATGTTGGAAACATGATAGATATATTTCACATACCATCAGACTCCAAGGCAGCCTCTTCCTCCTCCATCCCACATGTGACATCAATCTCTGTAAAACATAACATGTTGTGTACACCTTAAGATCAGATATTATAACATATGTTACTGTTGCTCAAATACGCACATCAATGTTGCATTAAAGATATACACACACAAAGTTATGATTTACATCATTTTGATGGAGCATACAAATGACAATAGATTTGTTATTGTCAATAAATCAGAATATTAATGTATTGTTTGTCTTAATGTTAAATTCATAAAAGCATAGTACATAGAACATTTAAGATTTCTCATGTGTGTATCACTTGATGACTGTTGTTAAAAAAAAAAAAATTTAAAAAAACATATGTTAGACATCTTATGAATAACAAATGTGTAGAATAATAAAGTAGAAATTATTAATCGCTCAATATAAAAAATAAATATATAATCAGAAGATAAATTCTATGATTTTTTATAATGTTATGCTTCATCGGAATCATGATCATAATATTGATTAGCAATACACCTTCAATTACATATAAATGAGTCAATGGACTTACCAGGAGACCGCAAAGGCGGCTCTATGTCACTGCTGGATTCCTGTGGGCTCCCCACACCAACTCTCTCTATGAATGATATAGATATATATTATTAAACACATTTTGGATATCACTAAATCACATCTGTCTAGAATTTTAACATTAATCAACTTTAAAATGTGAAGAATAGAGCAGTCATTACACCAGAAAATGCTTGATTGAATCAAGGGGATTCTGTAAACATATCTGTATTCAACATATGTTTAATGTCAGACTACATTAGACATCAAATTCATCTCAGATGCTGCTATTGCATATCTAAATATACCCAATGATCAATGTTCTTAACCCTTTAAGGACACAGCTTTCACTTAGCTCAATTGTTTTATGACGGAATAATTCCGTCATATGTCCTTAAGAAGTTACAAGAATACACACAAACCACATATTGAGGAGCATCTGTTGACAAATCTAAACAAACATGTGTCACATCGAGCCATTTTTTCAATGTACAGTAATCTTGTTTAGGACACAACACATATTTATCACAATACATAACAAACTTTATTATTACAAATATGTAATCATGGTGCTGTTAGAGTATGCAGATATATATAAAGTAACTCCAACAGATAATTAGATTTATATATCAATAGTTTTTAATAAAAATAATGTAATGATGAATGAATCTATTTTGTCTTAAAGGGACACTGACATGATTAATTTAAATAATTGATTTCTATGTTCAAACTGTAAAAAATGATTTAACATTGACTCCTATTATAATTCGAATGTTGTTCGATATTAATCTTAAAGGCAGATAAGGAATATTGGATTCAATAAATATTGTTTGTTGAAGGTATCCACCAATCATCAATATAAACCCAGGTTGGTCAACAAATATTTAGATGCACATAAACGTACTTTATTTATTTTAAAATACATTTAGCAATAGAATATGTCACATATGATGATAGTATTATATTTTATGTTTATTAATATTGCATACTGTATGTGAAAGACAATATTAATAATTGTAGTTCAGTATCCCTTTAATCTAAAATTAAATAGATTCCACAATGTTGTTGTTTGTTAATGAATTATCTACTCCATATGTTGATGTAATGAATGGTATTGAGCATGCAATTAAAATCAAATATGTTATTTAAGTATATCCGAATAATTATATAATTTTCATCTATTAAATAGACATTACATATAAATATAGAACAATGTGTATTTAGTATGTAATGTTCATTCCATGTTTCTAAGACAAATGTCAATTAAAATGAGACATACCATACTGTGACAAGCCCTGGCTTGAGGATCCAGCAGCCACATCCATATCTGTAATATATTAAATGAGGATTGCATATCATTAATACTAATCATGCCATGTTTAAAATATTTACATTAATAACAAATCAATAGAAAAATATTAATCCTTTGGTAGTCCCATGAGTTAATAGTTTCCGCAATTAAATGAATGATAAATATATCCTGGACTCTTATTTTCAATCAGTTGTGTTGTTTACTGTATCTTTAAGAATATATGCTTGTTATTACATAATCATCAATTGATGGCCATATGTTATAATTTATTAGTATTATTCGTTTTTTATTAGATATAATATTTAAAATAAGAATACTGTATTCTTCACTAATCTAAGATTTTCCATTTAATTTTTAACAACATGTATAAAGCAATGCCACTTTCCGCAAACCCATGTTAACGTGGATGAGAAATGCCATTTTCGCGATCATTGTGCAATGATTCCAAGCGGAATTACGCATCCGTCATTTGACCAACATGTATAAAGCAATGCCACTTTCCGCAAACCCATGTTAACGTGGATGCGAAATTAGATTTCCGCTCTGTGACGCATATTCTGTAGAGCGCAATAAACATCATTCCAATTTCATGTATCACTAATGTAAAATCAGATATCTAAACATCATATGTAGTGTATGTTGTGAGATCTGTATAGGTTTAGTATCTGACTAAATACACATTTTGGATTTTTAACATTATAAATATTATATGAAGTTGGATAATTACCTGGTTCAGATTCTCTATCGGGTCCTCCCAGGCCACCGGACGGAGAAGCATCTGCCCTGTCCCCCGCGTCAGGACTTTCAGATCCCGCAGCTGGGAGGGAAGAAGAGGAGGCCGAGGATGGCGAGGATCTAAATCTTTTGGGGACCCGGAGATTGAGGAGCTCGCATAAAGTCACCTCATAAGGGAGTAGGTACAGTTTCCGCGGGGCCTTTCTTTGGCCCCCTCTTTTACGGGCTTGTACCCAGTCCCTTATGAGGTTGACTTTTTTCGATAAACGCAACCTCATATCTCCGAATCTCCTCATGATCTGATCCTGGGTCCTCTGGACGTCACACACCAATCTAACCGCATTGGTGATAGACTCCCAGAGGGCCTTCTTAACAGGCGCATCTGTCGAGCTCCTCTTGTTCCCAAACAGCTGGGGATAAAAGTCCTTGACGGCGTGGACCAGTGCAGCGCTCTCCTCCTTGGTGAACCTGGGAACTGACATGCCTGCTGGGTTGTACAATAAATATATTATAATAATATAAACTGCCTGCAGGCATTAGAGAACTGACAAAGATGGCAACGTGTAATGGACTTTTATATGGTGAAGTAAACATGAGATGCACCATGGGACAATTTATCTGTACATCTGATTGGATAAAATTTTGAAATATTGTTATAATGTCTGTGAGACCATCCTGACTCAAGTTGTGTTTGTGTGATGAACTCTGATTGGCCGTTCCTTAATGTTTCATATCTTAGTAACTTCCTTACACATACCGCTTGGTGGTGCTGTAACTTCATTTTTCATGTAGACTTATTTGTAACTCATGGGCCTGTCATGCGGATATGTGTGACGCAGATTTAATATCCGTGATCCGTGAAATATTAATGATTAAATACTCTTTAAAATCTCATCCTGTCACATTATTAATGTTGTAGACATTTCTCGGTTTAATAACGGTCTGTTTCTTTAATACAAATACACATTTAATATTGTATGTCTTTATTGTTCTTTAAATAAATTGATTGTGAAGTATTGACATTGCTCTATTAAATGTATTTATAATGCACATTGATTGTGTGCTATTGCGTGACATTACACTAATGTTTAAATATGCTAATCTGGTGTTTGAAGATGCGTTTCCCACGCAATATTTATTAATGTTAAAATTCCGGGAAGAATGTCAGTAACTTTGATAATCTGTTTATAAATGTTAAACTACAGCTTTGTTATTCGCAAATAAACCTCGAGCTTGTATTTCTCTGAAGTGCTCATATATGTTATTGTGCAATGGCGTCTTTAGTTTTAAAGAGACATTACAAACAATTGTATCAAATGATCTGTAGAGATAGAAGATTGTTTAGACTTTAAAATGTAAATCATTTTCTCTTAGTATTTATATATCCTCAACATAAGAAATTTAAATGCACATGGTTGAGCCAATCACATAAGGCATCTCTGTGCATCCACCAATCTTCATCTACTGAGCCTATCTCGATATGCTTTTCAAGCAAAGTATGTCAAGATAGGAAGAGAAGTAAATACACTATTTCAAGCTCTTAAAGGGACACTGTCCAAACAAATTTACCATTGGTGATTGAGCATGAAATGTTAATCAACTTTATTATTTAATACGATTATCAAATGTTAAGTTATCTTGTTATGTTTCTTTGAAAATCAATAATGATATTTTATATTACGGACAATTGTTTAATAAAAACCTGGGTTGTCCTTGACGATTGTTGCATCAATTATTCCAAACAATCAAGTTTTGTCCAGAGTACTGAAGCAAATAAATTAGCTATTTACTGCCTTATTTCTAAAGTAATGATAGCAACATCACAATGAGCATTCATAATATGAGACAAGTTTTAAAGTTGATTAAAATAGAATACTCATTCAGAATGTATAAATCATTGTTTTTTTTAAATGGCTACCTTTAAGTATATTTTGAGTTCATGTCCCTTTAAATAAACATTTCACAATAATGCTTAATATATCATAAACCTAGGCACCTTCCTTTTGCTAAATGAGTCTAACATATGAGTAAAGCAAATTTAGATTAACTTCTAGATTGTTTTACACACTGACTGAAATATATTTATTAAATGAGGTATTTTTTAGCCTTCAGCGTAGAGGGACATTAAGCTATATGTTATGTATGCATTTTGTATCATAATCTTATATTTGACCAACTTAATATGTTTTGTTATTCAATCATTATATTGTAATTATATATATTCGTGGATTAAATACATCTCTACATAGGCTATTTTGATGCTGATTGTTGTTTGCATATAGATGCCTTATATCATTCACTAAGATATGTGCATTTATTTTTATTTTAACAAGTATATTTAAAGACTGAATGTAATTCTATAGTACATTCTAAATATGTTTAAATTCTTGTATGATATTTGTAACAATGTATACAAAATATACATTTTGAATGACCCCTTTAAGGACCCAAACATATTGTATTTTTATTTAACATTGACAAAATAAACTAAAGGGGAAATTACATTCTATATAGATATTTGATGTCTAACCCAAGAGGTAAGATTGTAATAAATACATAATATTACTAAGTATAGTTAAATGACTCCACTAGAAAATTACATAGATTAACCTGGCATCCAATAACTAATTATTAAAAATTATAAAGTTAAATGACCTACCATTTATAAATGTAATAATTGTAAAATATTTTCTAATAATGTTTTGAGATACCTAAGGAAGATACATGATCTTATACAATTCTTTTTACATTCAACAACACTGTCACTTTCATGTAATTGAACCACTTCACCTTATTAAATGTTAAAACAATCATAATATTAATACATATCCTAAATATTTTTAATATATACTTTTTCAATATAAAAGCATTGAAGAATATGACTCCCCAATTAATGTTAAAATATATCTTTTAATATTCTCTGAAGAATTTTATTTTCTACTATTAATGCATTATTTTCTCTTATGCATGTGCTTGTCAAATAGCCAACTACCAGTCATGGGAGTCCAAGTTTTATTTATTTACAGATTATATTGATATATATTAGAATCTGCTAAAAAAAAAATATATATTTAATAGAAAATAAATAAATATTCCATGAAGTCATCAGATGCCAATCTGAAATGACAAATAATAAAAATGGAACAAAGTTAATACACACGTTGTAAAATATTCATAAAATACATTTAAAATCATATGGTGTCTATGCTCTAACTTTGATCAACATTTTTTAAAGATAATCATTACATTCATTTTAAATTAATGAAATACATACACCATTATATTGTTGATTAAAAATAATATTTAAATTTCAAAAATTAAATTTATACATAATAATGTATATCACATGTAAACAATATATGTATGCTGAACATAAATGTAATATTTCATGTCCATTCAAATACCTCTATATCAACTATAATATGTATTCCTTTTTCTGATTGTGATCCCTAAATATCTAATTAAGAACTAAATATGACTAATGTATGTAAGCTACTAATATTCTACAGTCTTCACTAGCATGCATTGGTACACCAACCTGGACAATGCATGGTCTTTGAAAGTCAATTCAGGGGTAAACAGTTGATCTTCAATAGGTGTCTTATTCATCAGTTCATTAAATAGAGGACTGGGAAATACCATCTAAAAAAGTAAAATCATCTAAGTGTCTGATTGTGATCCCTAAATATCTAATTAAGAACTAAATATGACTAATGTATGTAAGCTACTAATATTCTACAGTCTTCACTAGCATGCATTGGTACACCAACCTGGACAATGCATGGTCTTTGAATGTCAATTCAGGGGTAAACAGTTGATCTTCAATAGGTGTCTTATTCATCAGTTCATTAAATAGAGGACTGGGAAATACCATCTAAAAAAGTAAAATCATCTAAGTGTCTGATTGTGATCCCTAAATATCTAATTAAGAACTAAATATGACTAATGTATGTAAGCTACTAATATTCTACAGTCTTCACTAGCATGCATTGGTACACCAACCTGGACAATGCATGGTCTTTGAATGTCAATTCAGGGGTAAACAGTTGATCTTCAATAGGTGTCTTATTCATCAGTTCATTAAATAGAGGACTGGGAAATACCATCTACAAAATAGAAAATCATCTAAGTGTCTCCAATAGGATGTCTCCACAGCCTTATTCTATCAAATAGTTTGCACTTACCATGTGAACATGTCTTTGTATGGTTTTCAAGGTCAGCAGAATTTAAATATGCCAGACATGATCCCATTGGTATACTTCAATTTCAATCTTGGCTTTTTCCCCACTGTCAGTCTTGGAAATCTTCACTGTCAGGCTTCAAATTGTTCCCTTTCAGTCTTTATATTAAGTCATCTCCCTAATGTAAGAAATTATATATAAAGATTTCATACAAGTGTGTGAATCAGTTCTGTACCCCTCTCCCACCCCCCATTTCATAATAAATATCTATCACTAGCTTACTAAGCCTGTGTATGAACCTGTGTTATTTTCTATCAAGTGTGAAGATGAGTCATATTGAGCAGAACAAACCTCTGTGTGACATTGAACCATAGTCATTCTAGAGTATCCCTTTCTGATTATGTACATAAGTAATGTGTAAACAAAGTTATATTTTTAAAAATTTATGCCATATTATGTATTTGTGTACAAATCATGCCAGCAACAGTCCATACATTTCTACTTACCATCTGATGTCCTCTATAAAAACCAGGTGGCAAAGACTCGCTATAGGACCCAATGCCCAGAGCATCACCTATATTATGAGAAATAAATATTATTATAACATTTTATCAATACTAACATGTTTGCACAATTCTCTACTTGTCATTTCCCTAGAGTTCACATCTATTGAAAATACTCCAGTGTAACTTCTATTATTTACCGTCTAAAGTGGCGGTTGATGACATCTGCTCTGACATCAAGTCCCTCGTCCTGGAATTCCCCCTCTAGAACAGGATCATCCTCCTCATCTCTGAGGAGGTCTCTGTCCACCGGGACGGCCTGCAGCATCCCAGCCCGCTGTGCAATATTATGCAGGACGCTACAGGCTACAACGATCTTAGCCACCTTCTTTGGGTTGTACTGGAGTGCTCCTCCAGAACGGTCCAGGCACCTGAATCTCATCTTCAGGAGCCCGAACATCCTTTCAACCACCGCCCTGGTTCTCTTATGAGCCCTATTGTATCGCTCCTCAGACACATCAGTTGGGCTACGCAAGGGGGTAATGAGCCAAGGCCGGCTCATGTACCCAGAATCACCTATAAATTTAGAACAGAACATAATTCAAACAGAATACTTAAACTAGTATATTGTTGTATAAATATATTTTTTAAAAACCATAATCCATATTAAAAGTTGTCAGAAACATAAAAAAAATAAAAAAAAATTATATATAAATCTGTATCTAGCCATTTCATCGAAGACATGCTACATATGCGTATTTCTCCTAAACCAAACCTTGTGTAAAATGCTAACTACATGTTTACATTGCATTCTCTATATGAACACTTAAGGTAAGACATGCTACATATCTGCTTTTCAATAAAAATAGACATTAGCAGAAAAATACAATGACAGGGTTAAATTGCATGAGATAATATCTTGCCATTTCATCTAAGACATGCTACATATGCGTATTTCTCCTAAACCAAACCTTGTGTAAAATGCTAACTACATGTTTACATTGCATTCTCTATATGAACACTTAAGGTAAGACATGCTACATATCTGCATTTCAATAAAAATAGACATTAGCAGAAAAAGACAATGACAGGGTTAAATTGCATGAGATAATATCTTGCCATTTCATCTAAGACATGCTACATATGCGTATTTCTCCTAAAACAAACCTTGTGTAAAATGCTAACTACATGTTTACATTGCATTCTCTATATGAACACTTAAGGTAAGACATGCTACATATCTGCTTTTCAATAAAAATAGACATTAGCAGAAAAATACAATGACAGGGTTAAATTGCATGAGATAATATCTTGCCATTTCATCTAAGACATGCTACATATGCGTATTTCTCCTAAACCAAACCTTGTGTAAAATGCTAACTACATGTTTACATTGCATTCTCTATATGAACACTTAAGGTAAGACATGCTACATATCTGCATTTCAATAAAAATAGACATTAGCAGAAAAAGACAATGACAGGGTTAAATTGCATGAGATAATATCTTGCCATTTCATCTAAGACATGCTACATATGCGTATTTCTCCTAAAACAAACCTTGTGTAAAATGCTAACTACATGTTTACATTGCATTCTCTATCTGAACACTTAAGGTAAGACATGCTACATATCTGCATTTCTATAAAAATAGACATTAGCGTCGGTAAATAACAAATGGTTAAATGTAATCCTATAGCTGAACATGACGCTAACAGTTAAAAAATACAGGGGCAATTGTCAAAATAATTAACCATGTTGTGCACAAATACTCACCAACGAGATAACCAGGGGGCATTTGTCTTTCCTCAAACTGTCTCCACAGGGACGACAGAGAGAGGATGCGGGCATCATGACAAGCACCTCCAAAATTCGCATACACATGCATAATCCTCATCCGTGCGTCACAAACATACTGCACGTTGAGGCTATGAAAATGTTTGCGATTTCTGAAGGGCAAGTCATCAATTGGAGCACGCAGCGCAATGTGGGTACAATCAATGGCTCCCAAGACATTGGGCAATTGAGCAATATCAAAGAATTCCCGCTTCAGGCGCCTCCAATCACCATCATTCTGTGGGAATCCTATGTATTGCTTACTGATACGTACCATGGCGTTCAGAAAGTTATCAAACACCCCAGAGAATGTACCTTGAGCCAGGCCATGCATGTACAGTTCTCCGGATTGAAAACTCCCGGAGGCCAGGACGTATAGACAGCTTAGCATCTTACTCATGGGGGGAACAGCAGTCCTTATTTGTATACGTGGCTCCAAATGAGGTTTAAGAAGCTCGTAAAGGCCAATGAGCTGTTCGCGATCGAGCCGATACTTATCAAAAACCTCAAAGTCACTCATGTTTTCCAAGGTGGGTCTCACCCTGTAGACACGAGGACCTCGAACCAGACGACCCCTTCGTCTCGGTCTGAGCCGCCGAGGCTGCCTGATTCGACCAACAGCTAGTTCGCCAATAGCACCACCAGCAGCGTCTACCATGTCATCGTCATCCATCTTTCAAAACAGCGTAACAAGGTAAGCACTTGATCTGATGTGGATCACAAGTGATGCATTGGCCATGTTGTTTGGGGGATTTATAGTACAATTAGTCCAATGGTAGTGAGTTTGTAATGATTGCTGATTGTATTCACCTGTTTGTATGTGAGCGGCGCGAATGCTTTCACAGTGGGCGTTTATTTGTTGTTTGCTGAAATGTTAGTTTCAAACAATGATTCTCAATGTGAAAGTGTCAAATATCACACATACAGTGCATGTTTGTAATGTTTGATCATATGTGTAATCAATATTTCTTAAACGCGATCTTATAGTAACAAGCACACGTCCAGGCTAACATGAATGAAAGTGCATAGTTGTGTATAATGTGCATCGAATGTGATCGATCAATGTTGCTGCAATATTGTTTGTAAATGATAAAGGAACATCTGCCATCTGTAGGATTGTATATATAAGTTATTGCCGAGCTGTCAATATTGTATGCGTCCCTTTAAAATCGCAATAATAATTCAGAACTTCCCGTCTGCCATCTGTAGTATTATATATATAAGTGATTGCCGAGCTGTCAATATTGTACGCGTCCCTTTAAAATCGCAATAATAATTCCGAACTTCCCGTCTGCCATCTGTAGTATTGTATATATAAGTGATTGCCGAGCTGTAAAATATTGTACGCGTCCCTTTCAAATCGCAATAATAATTCCGAAATTCCCGTCTGCCATCTGTAGTATTGTATATATAAGTGATTGCCGAGCTGTCAATATTGTATGCGTCCCTTTAAAATCGCAATAATAATTCTGAACTTCCCGTCTGCCATCTGTAGTATTGTATATATAAGTGATTGCCGAGCTGTCAATATTGTATGCGTCCCTTTAAAATCGCAATAATAATTCTGAACTTCCCGTCTGCCATCTGTAGTATTGTATATATAAGTGATTGCCGAGCTGTCAATATTGTATGCGTCCCTTTCAAATCGCACTAATACTGAATAACTTCCGGCTGTCATCTGTAGTATTGTATATATATAAGTGATTGCCGAGATGTGAATATTGTACGCGTCCCTTTCAAATCGCACTAATACTGAATAACTTCCGGCTGTCATCTGTAGTATTGTATATATAAGTGATTGCCGAGATGTGAATATTGTACGCGTCCCTTTAAAATCGCAATAATAATTCCGAACTTCCCGTCTGTCATCTGTAGTATTATATATATAAGTGATTGCCGAGCTGTCAATATTGTATGCGTCCCTTTAAAATCGCAATAATAATTCCGAACTTCCCGTCTGCCATCTGTAGTATTGTATATATAAGTGATTGCCGAGCTGTAAAATATTGTACGCGTCCCTTTCAAATCGCAATAATAATTCCGAAATTCCCGTCTGCCATCTGTAGTATTGTATATATAAGTGATTGCCGAGCTGTCAATATTGTATGCGTCCCTTTCAAATCGCACTAATACTGAATAACTTCCGGCTGTCATCTGTAGTATTGTATATATAAGTGATTGCCGAGATGTGAATATTGTACGCGTCCCTTTCAAATCGCACTAATACTGAATAACTTCCGGCTGTCATCTGTAGTATTGTATATATAAGTGATTGCCGAGATGTGAATATTGTACGCGTCCCTTTCAAATCGCACTAATACTGAATAACTTCCGGCTGTCATCTGTAGTATTGTATATATAAGTGATTGCCGAGATGTGAATATTGTACGCGTCCCTTTCAAATCGCACTAATACTGAATAACTTCCGGCTGTCATCTGTAGTATTATATATATAAGTGATTTTCGATCTGACGATATTGTATGCGTCCCATAAAAATTGCACGAATACTGAATAACTTCCGGCTGTCATCTGTAGTATTATATATATAATTGATGTGCGATCTGACAATATTTCTGAATTGTCCCATTGAAATCTCCATAATAATGCTGTTCAAAAGTGTGTTTTACGTATATGTTGTATTGTAGTATTGAGTGTTAAAGTTCCTAAAGGGGCGGTACAGTGGTGAATCTGTGATGTGTATGGTTGAATCTTCTAATGACGTCATGATATTATTAACCTGCCTATGTAGTTGTGAAATCCTCATTGTGTTGTTGTATTGTGCTACATTGTTATTGTGTGCTGAATAAAATCTAAATGTGTGCTTTGTGGTTGCGTGATGGGTGATGCGTGTTATGTACATGTACGTATATATTGTGATTGTGTCCCACATATGCTGACTTCTATATAGCGGTCTGGCATTGTTGTTCCTTCCCATAAAGTGACATCTGTAATCTGGTGTAATGATGTTCTTGTTGTACGTAATTCCTAATGGTTTCTGGTGATGGAATCATGATGTTAAAAGTACAGTAAAATCCATATGTTGTGTTTTGTGATTCCTCGAGAGAATGTAATGTGTTTTTCCCCCATCATTTGAATGCACATGTATGATTGAATGTTAAAAGTAATGTATGTGCATCCATGAGTGATCATGTGTTAAGCCTATGTAGATATGCAGTTGCTGCAAGCATATGAGTTGAATAACAGAAATGCAATAATAAAGGTAAATGAGAGATGTTTCCCATTGTGTAGTGTTTGTGAATCCAGAAATGTGTATTGAATTTTATTTTAATTGTAAATGTAATTTTATTGAAATAATAATGTGTTACTAGTGATGGGGATTTGTAGTTGATGTAATCTAAAAGTGTTAAAAATATTTATGGTGTGGTGAATATTTAATATTAAAAAACATAAATCCACCATAGGGAAATAGTCATTTCTTGATCTATTTATCATAGCTGGGTCTAACGCATAAAAGCATGTATTTTCTAGCGCTGGTATTTGGAGTTTTTCAGTCTACGCTATTTGCGTGCGTTAGGGAAATGAGGGTTTCGCGTGCACGAGCACGTCTTCCCAATAGAAGTCAATGGAGGCTCCAAAGATTTCTATATTTTTTTTTCTAAGACTGGTTTTCCTCGTAAAGTGAGTGACGTCATGAGCTTGTGTGAAAAAGTAACTAAATCGTGTTCTTTTTGTAATAAATAAATATTTTGTGTATGTAATGTGGTGTATATTGTTTGTATGCATCGATGAGTGTATGTTTGTGATAATGTTATTCGTTAGATGTAGGTATATGAGGGTCTTTTCCCGTATGTCCATGTAAGTCAATGGGAAAATGGATTTGTGTGGATTTTTTTCAAACACCCGAGATCTCGCAACTTTAATCCTTTGTATTTTTAAGAAAAAATAAAAATTCCGAAAAATAAAGATAGTGTTGTGTTTGTATGAGTGTAAGTGTACTTTGTGTAATATTTGTTTTGTGATTCGTGGATGTTTTTTTGTGCGGTATATGTTTACTACTGGGTCTGAGGTGGCGGTAGAAAGTTGAGCGTTAGGTGTATTTTGAGTCGCGGTAAATAAACTCTAAATACCGGAGTGCGTAAAAAACCCGCGTTAGGAGCCTCTAACGCTGGTTTTGACGGCTACCGCCGAACTCTAAATCTAGGCCATAGTTACTGAAATTGAAAGGAACTCTAAGTTAAGATATTTACTCAGGTGAAAACCAACAGTCACCTCAATATCAACCTTTACTTAAAAGAAGCGAAACTAATATTCAATATTATTGCAGACTGCGATCCAAAAAACACATAATAAATATCTATACTTAATCATAAGACATGCAGAAAAAGCAGCAGAACATGAATTGAGCTAAACATATTACCTTGGTATATTGAGATTACTCTTTTATGTATCAACTAATATAATTTCAAATTACTCTTAATAATTGTAATAAAATTACTCGCAATACCAGCAGTGCTTCAGAAATAAGTCATCCCTCTTAGTACTCTCCACAGTACTCAGAGTACAAAATACCTATACAAGCATAAAGTGTATACATTTTTCGACAATTGCTTTAGAATATTGGGATCAATGACAAGAAACACTAAACAATAGCTGTCTTGTAATTAAGACTTTAGAAATAAGTCATCCCTCTCATTACTTTCTACAGCACTTAGAGTATAAAATACCTACACAAACATATAGTGTATACAATTTTCAATAGTGGCTTTGAATTATTGTAATCAATGACAAGAGACACTAAATAATAGCTCTCTTATAATTAAGACTTATACTGCTCTGCATTCCTGAGT
Organism: Bombina bombina; assembly: GCF_027579735.1. Taxonomy (NCBI): domain Eukaryota; kingdom Metazoa; phylum Chordata; class Amphibia; order Anura; family Bombinatoridae; genus Bombina; species Bombina bombina. Next base: position 1,151,025,663 of record NC_069500.1, on the reverse strand, counting down.
AAGATAGTAATATGTGTTTAGTCACTATTATTATTCTACATTAAATATTGCTTATTACTTTTGCAATTGATTTCAGTCATTATCATTCTTTAATATCATAATCTCAAGATATAGATAAGAATGAGCAATACATCTGTATAATATACCCCAATCTATCATAAATTTACAGAGTAACAATATATAAAAATTCTACTCTCGTGTTAATAAAACCTACTATCAAATATTCTTTTATCTTGGTATTTATACTAAACAAGGTAATTAGATGGCATAGAATCCTCTACAAGAGACGAATATAGGTGCTATTAATACATGTATATATAGCCAGATACAGTAAAACATTTGCTCGATTGATAAGGAGAGATATATATATATCCAATATCTAGAGATAATTACAACTAGGTATCTGAGCATCAATACACTAATACTGTCTCAATTGTGGACTCCCTCACAAGTGTATAATTACTTGTTTAGTCCAATCTCAATCCCAAGAAGTTCTATGCCAATTTGAGTTTTTAAATTGTATGCAACAGTTGGTGTTTTTAAGTGTGGAAATAAAAGTTAGATTTTAATTTTAGTGATACGCCACCCCACTCTTACTTCCGTCCAATTCATGGTATCATATCACATACAGGGGATTGGAAGTGCTAAACAAATGCATTCTTTTCTCTGAGCCACAAATTCTTATTTTTGGCTCTATTTGCTTTGAATTTTTTAAGGGTGTATTGGATGGGTTTTATTTTTAGGTTATGGCTTTGGGCCGCAAAAAAGCCAACTGCCCTTTTAAGGGCAATGCCCATACAAATGCCCTTTTCAAGGCAATGGGGAGCTTAGGTTTTTTTAGTTAGTTTTTTTTGGGGGGGGTTGGTTGTGTGGGTGGTGGGTTTTACTGTTGGGGGGGTTGTTTGTATTTTTTTACAGGTATTTTTTACAGGTAAAAGAGCTGATTACTTTGGGGCAATTCCCTGCAAAAGGCCATTTTAAGGGCTATTGGTAGTTTAGTTTAAGCTAGGGTTTTTTTTTTTATTTTGGGGGGCTTTTTTATTTTGATAGGGCTATAAGATTAGATGTAATTAGTTTAAATATCTGATAATTTATTTTTTATTTTCTGTAATTTAGTGTTTTGTTTTTTGTACTATAGATAATTGTATAATAATTTAGTTAATTGTATTTAATTTATGTAAATTATTTAATTGTAGTGTTAGGTGTAAGTGTAACTTAGGTTAGGTTTTATTTTACAAGTACTTTTGTATTTATTTTAGCTAAGTAGTTATTAAATAGTTAATAACTATTTAGTAACTATTCTACCTAGTTAAAATAAATACAAATTTGCCTGTAAAATCAAAATAAACCCTAAGCTAGCTACAATGTAACTATTAGTTATATTCTAGCTAGCTTAGGGTTTATTTTATAGGTAAGTATTTAGTTTTAAATAGGAATAATTTAGGTAATGATAGGAATTTTATTTAGATTTATTTAAATTAGATTTAAGTTAGGGGTGTTAGGGTTAGACTTAGGTTTAGGGGTTAATAAATTTAATATAGTGGCGGCAACATTGGGGATGGCAGATTAGGGGTAATAAGTATAATGTAGGTGTCGGCGGTGTCGGGGGGGGCAGATTAGGGGTTAATAAGTATAATGTAGGTGGTGGCGATGTCGGGGGGCAGATTAGGGGTTAATAAGTATAATGTAAGTGGCGGTGGTGTCGGGGGGGCATATTATGGGTTAATAAGTATAATGTAGGTGGTGGCAGTGTAGGAGGCAGCAGATTAGGGGTGTTTAGACTTGGGGCTTATGTTAGGGTGTTAGGTGTAAGCATAACTTTTATTCTCCTTTAGGAATCAATGGGATATCGGGCAGCAGCGAATATGAGCTTTGCTGCTTTCAGACTCCCATTGATTCCTATGGCATCCACCGCCTCCAGGGCGCCGGATTGAAAACCAGGTACGCTGGGCCGGAATAGTGCCCTGCGTACCTGGTAGAATTTGATAACTAGTAAAAGTAGTCAGATAGTGCCAAATTTGCATTCGGAACATCTGTAGTGACGTAAGCATCGATCTGTGTCGGAATGAGACCGGCGGATCGTATGTTACATCATAAAATTCTACTTTTGCCAGTCTGTAGGGTTTGGTAAATAAGGGGAATCAGGCTCTCCACAATTATGCTGGAGAATTCCTGCGTATTTGCGGTTGACGGCTTGATAAATAGAGGCCAGTGCCAAAGACAGGATTACATAGATATTCTTCACTTTCAGTCTGGTTTTCTTCACTTTCAGTCTGTAGATGAAATCAATCTCCCTAATGGTAAATAAAGTGTAAATCAAATCTCTAATAAAATGGTACATAGTTCTGCATCCCTCCCCCTAACTATTTCCTAAAATAGCTTACTAAACATATGTAGCCTCTTTTGTGTTATGTTACAACAATAAATTGTGAAGCTGACTAACATACATTGTCCATACTTAACATCTGATGTCTGACTTAGTCAATTCTATGTGTTTCAGAGTATCCCTTTATCTGCTCCTGTATCTGTGGCATTTATCCCTTTCAGAATATCTAAAATCTAATAATGTCTAAACTAAATACTAGATGTAAACTAATTGTATGCCATATAATGGATCATTGGGCAAAATCCCCTCCCCCCGTCTCAGTCCATACATTGTGTATACTTACCATCTGATGTCTTTAAAAATCAGGTGACAAAGTCATTACAGGAGCCAATGCCAGAATCATGTGACGATCATGTGATGTATAAATTACAATTCTACATTAGTTTTATTAAAAGTCTCACATATTCGCAATGCTCCAATATAACGTATAGTATTTACTGTCTGAAGTGGCGGATGATGATGTTGTCTCTGACATTGACCCTCTCATCCCGTAATGGCCCCTCTAGAACTGGGTCGTCCTCCTCATCTTTGAGGAGGTCTCGGGACACCTGGACAGCCTGCAGTATCCCAGTCTGCTGAGCTATGGCTATAATGATCTTCGCCACCTTACTAGGGCTGTATTGGAGGGCTCCTCTAGACCTGTCCAGGCATCTTAACCGCATTTTGAGGAGCCCAAACATCCACTCCACTACAGCCCTAGTCCGCTTGTGCGCACAATTGTAGCGCACCTGGGCTTCGTCTGTGGGGTTACACAATGGCGTAATGAGCTAAGGCAGGCTCATGTAACCTGAATCACCTATAAATAATTAACATGACAAAATGTCAATATTACAAATATCTTACAAATTACAATATTAAAAAATACATTTAAAAAATAATAAAATGATACAATGCATTTGTGTATACGAAAATCGTCTAAACTAGACATTTGCTGAAAGAGACAAATAAATGGTTAAATCGCATCCTATATCAGCACATTTAAGCTATGACCTGCTACATGTCTGTTTTTCGCTAAAACTAGACATTTGCTGAAAGAGACAAATAAATGGTTAAAGTGCATCCTATGAGGCCCATTTATCAAGCTCCGTATGGAGCTTGTGGGCCTGTGTTTCTGGCGAGTCTTCAGATTCGCCAGAAACAGCAGTTTTGAAGCAGCAGTCTAAAGACCGCTGCTGCATAACCCTGTCCACCTGCTCTGAGCAGGCGGACAGGAATTGTCACAATTCAACCCAATTGAGTTGATTGACACCTCCCTGCTGGCGGCCCATTGGCCGCGAGTCTGCAGGGGGCGGCGTTGCACCAGCAGCTCTTGTGAGCTGCTGGTGCAATGCTGAATACAGAGAGTGTATTGCTCTCCGCATTCTGCAAGGTCTTGCGGACCTGATCCACACTGTTGGATCAGGTCCGCAAGACCGTTGTTAAATAGGCCTCTATATCTGCACATTTAAGCTATGACCTGCTACATATGCGTTTTTCGCTAAAACTAGACGTTCGGTGAAAAAGACAAGTAAATGGTTAAAGTGCATCCTATATCTCTCTGAGCAGGCGGACAGGAATCGCCACAATTCAACCCAATTGAGTATGATTGGGTTGATTGACACCTCCCTGCTGGCGGCCCATTGGCTGTGAGTCTGCAGGGGGCGGCATTGCACCAGCAGCTCTTGTGAGCTGCTGGTGCAATGCTGAATACGGAGAGCGTATTGCTCTCCGCATTCTGCAAGGTCTTGCGGACCTGATCCGCACTGTTGGATCAGGTCCACAAGACCGTTGTTAAATAGGCCTCTATATCTGCACATTTAAGCTATGACCTGCTACATATGCATTTTTCGCTAAAACTAGACATTTGCTGAAAGAGACAAATAAATGGTTAAAGCGCATTCTATATCTGCACATTTAAGCTATGACCTGCTACACATTTGTTTTTTGCTAAAACTAGACATTTGCTGAAAGAGACAAATAAATGGTTAAAGTGCATCCTATGAGGCCCATTTATCAAGCTCTGTATGGAGCTTGTGGGCCCGTGTTTCTGGCTAATCTTCAGACTCGACAGAAACAGCAGTTATAAGCAGCAGTCTAAAGACCGCTGCTCCATAACCCTGTCCTCCTATATTTGCACATTTTGCACATTACACAAACACAACTGTTAGCGAACATTACAGTGGCAATTGTCTAATGTATTAACCATGCTGTGCACAAATATTCACCAACAAGCCACCCATGAGGAAACCGCCTGTCCTTAAACTGCTGCCAGAGTGAGGACTTCCTGAGGATATGGGCACCATGAGTGCACCCCCCCCCCCGATATTCGCACACACATGCATTGTCCTCTTCCATGCATCACAAACAAACTGCACATTCAGACTATGAAAATGTTTGCAATTTTGGAAGGGCCACTCTTCTGCTGGAGCACGCAACGCAATGTAGGTGCAATCTATTGCTCCCAAGACAAAGGGCATTTCAGCTATTGCATAGAATTCCCTCTTGAGTCTCCTCCAATCGTCCTCATTTTGAGGGAATCCTATGTAAAGCCTACTAACTCTTATCATGGCGTTCAGAAACTCTTCAAAAACCACAGAGAAGGTACTCTGAGACAATCCATGCATGTACCCCTCTCCGGATTGAAAGCTTCCGGAAGCCAGGACATGTATGCAGCAAAGCATCATGCCAGGGATTGCAGTCCGCATACGTTTGCGTGGCTCCAGGTAAGGTTTAAGTACATTGTAAAGGCTCATGAGCTGCTGTCGATTGAGCCTATACTTGTAAAAAACCTCAAAGTCACTCATGTTATCCAAGGTGGGCCTCACCCTGTGAACACGAGGACCTCTAATCAGACGTTCCCCATGCCTCTCTTGGAGACGCCAAGCCCGCCTGATTCTGTTGTACAAAACATGTCCAACAGCACCTACACACTCTAACTGGAGGTTATCCATATTTGCCAAGCCAATTAACACAAAGCCAAACAGCAGAGCAAACGCACAAGGAGTAACAAGGAATGAAAACACACAGAAGCGATTTTATACAATGTCGATCACAAGGAACGCTTTATCCATGTTGTTTGGGGGATTAATAGTGCAAAATGTCCAATGGTAGCGTGTTCTTAATGATTGCTAATTGTATACACTTGATTGTACCTGAGTGGCGCGAATGCTTTCAAAGTGGGTGTATTTTTTTCTGTTTGTTGAAATTTAGTTTTTCCCCAATAAATCGTAATGTGAAAGTGTTAAAGAGTAAAATGTAACATATACAGTGCATCTTCGTAATGTTTGTTCACGTCCACGATAACTTGAAAACAAAAAAAGCCAATTTCTAGAGCGTTTTGAAAGAGAACTTTGTGGGGCTATTTTTTTTTACTTAGAGGCATGATTTAGAGTATTAGAAATACTCGTTTGACAAAAAACAAGGCGATGCAATTAAAAATAACATATAATTTAATAGTATACAAGTAAGGGAAGTTTATTATGGACCTTTAACTTTTAATACCAGTGCGCATTTGTGTGTGCTGGTATTACTGAGTGGAGTGCAAATATCACGCTTGCAAAAGTATAATTTTGCACTCCACTCGTAATCTAGCCCTTATCATTTAATGTTCCTTTAAGGCAGAGCTTTCCAAACTTTTCATGTTGGTGACGCACTTTTTAGACCTACATCATTTCGCGACACAGTAATTCAGTTGTACTAGCAAAAAGGAGGTTAAACTAACTTGTTTTAAGAGATACGGACACATACATAAATTATATAATAATAAAATGTATTTACAAGTAACAGTATGTATATGCAAGAATTACAATTTTGTTTTAATAACACCAATAGCTACTTACTATTTTAATGGGATGTATGAGGTTGATGGGATGAACACAATTTCTGAATATTTGGTGGATTATTAAATAAAGACACTCACATTTCATCATCAAGCATTTTAAAGCTTCCACTTCCTATCCACATATAAGGAGCAGCAATGCACTACTGGGAGCTAGTTGCAAAAAAACCCCACTGGCTTCTGACTGCCGCCCTCAGAGCTCAGTGAGTCCGATTGACTACTGCCCGCGCTGCAAACACACTGCTGTCCCACTCACTGACTACTCATGCAGTCACGAGCCAATTAAAGAGACTACACCTGCAGTCAGGAGCCAATGTGCTGCCAAAGCCGCCAATGGGAATAGTTTCAGTTCCCACTGAGCTGCGCCAATTGGTTAAGATGATCTGTGACTCACTAGGCATCAATCACGTGTCAACCATGTGATATACGTAGCAGGCAGACAGAAAGTCAGAAACCCCCAAAAAATTAAAAAAAAATAATTTAAAGAAATTTGTGCTGAAGCAGGGACACACCTACACACTGCTGCCGACACACTAGTGTGTCCCGACACACAGTTTGGAAAGCACTGCTTTAAGGAGTATTTATGTCAATGTGTTTTTCCAGTGATCACAATCATAATAAAATGCCTCTGACAATATCATCCAACATTTAGAAATCATTATTGGCAATAAGTAACCAACAGATTGTAGTCAACCCTTGATTTTGTAAATATTACCACCTATTATTCTATGAATAACATTTTACTATCTTCAATTATCCCTGTTATGATAGATAGTTGAATTGGGAAATGCATGGAAATCATTTTTCTTAAAGAAAGTATACATTCATTTATAAATGCAGTATTTCATATTAATCAAATACATGAATATCTATGGTAAATTATTTTTAAAGATGGTAGAGGATCCTGAAAAAATAAGTGATTACAATAGAAATTCTACCTCATGCTAATTTGTATAAGATAATAAGGTCCAGATTACAAGTAGAGTATAAAAGTTGGCTTACGAGCAATACGGTGTTTATTGTAGGTGTTTGTGCTCATCAGGCTTACCGCTGGTATTATGAGTTGAAAGTTAACACAATCGCTTGAGTGTAATCACGATTTACGCTAGAATGATAATCTCAACTTCAGAGTTCTTGTTAACTGTTTATAAAGAAATGTTTATAGATAGGTGAGATCCGCATTTATCAATAATAATTGTCAGCCCTACTAAATTTGCATATGATTGGTTCAGGAGACAATTTAGTTATTGAAGCATATTCAAAATATATAGTAAAATATGTAATACTATTTAGATACCAGTAGATTTCTAAATCAACATTCAAGATGCTAAGTGAGCGCCCTATAAAAGTTAGATTATAATAATTGCCTCAAGATGCATATTGTCTTTATATCTGTCCCATTTAAATTAATATCATGTGATTTGAAGATCTGGGGGCATGTCTTCCTTCTGCTACACATAGAGATTAGGTTCAAGAGTTATCTATGCATCTAATTAAGAATGAATTAAAGTTATAAATAGGGAACACTGGATCAGCAGCTGGTGAGAAACTATATGAAAAACATATGCAGTATGTGGCAATGTAGAAGCTATGAGAGATTTTATGACACTGTAGATCACTAGTTATATGTGCAGTATAATCCTGTTGTATGGGCATGGGACCTATGGCCCACCACAAGGATGTAGATTAAAGGAATCTGCATATATATCATATAATGATTAACTATCACAACTAAATGACTCAAAGTCTAGTACTGAATAAAAAGACAAAACCATCTTAAACATATACAATGAAAGCATAATTAGTGAGAAAGTACATATACAAATTGTTTGTAACTCTCTTGATAGCCATTATGAGTACTGTGAGTACTGTGCAAAAGTCTTAGGCTCCAACAGCTTTTTGTTTTAGCAAAGTTTTAATGACTATTCATATTTATTTTCCGTTCTCTTTATTAAGATACAAACAGAAAATACAGGAAATATGTACACAAAATATAAAAAAAACACAATTTTCTGAAAAATGTCAGTATTTTAAGGAGTCTGTCCTAAAGTTTTCTGAAATCATTTTCTGGTATATTATACCAGTCTACTTTCAGCACTTCTCAGAGTTCTTTAGATTTCAGTTGTCTTTTATTTATTTTTTGTCCAGATGATCCCATACTGCCTCTATAATATTCAGGTCTGGACTCTGTGGAGGCCAGTCCATGACTGTCAGTGTTTTATCAGCTGTTTTTCTCTCCAAATGTGATTTCACTGCATTAGAAGTGTGCTTGGTATAGTTATCTTGCTGAAAAATAAAATCATTCCCAATCAGGCACTTTCCAGAAGGAATGGCATGATGAATTAAAACTTTTCAGCATTCATGATCCCATCAATTCAGAAAATATTGCCAACACCACTGGCAGAAATGCAGAAATGCAGCCCCAAACCAGGACAGACCCTCCGCCATGTTTCACTGAAGGCCACAAGCACTAATTCTTCCATTTATCTCCATCTCTTCTGCTCACATATTGTCAACAATTGGACCCAAAAATGTAAAACTTGGATTTGTCACTCCATAATACTCTTTTTCACTGATCTTCATTCCAATCTTTGTGAGCTTTAGCATATCTTAGCCTTATCATCCTGTTCCCCTTTTCAAAAAAGTGGTTTCTTGGCTGCTATCCTTTCACAAAGACCTTTCTGATCAAGCTTGTTTGGGCTGTAGAAGGGTTAACTTGGCATCCCCATAAAGCTGCCTGAGCCAGGTCCTTGCTGGACTTCTTACGGTCTCTCAAAGTTGAAACTCTGAGAAACTTATCATCAGATTTTGAAAGTTTTCTTGGCCTTCCAGTCCTTTTTTTGTCTTTGACCTCTCCTGATTCTTCAAATTTCTTTATAACAGCTTAAATACTACATTTTGAGTATTCAGTTTGTTTGCTAATTTCCCTTTGAGAGGGGCCTTGCTGATGCAAAAGTATAATTTTATGTCTGTCAAATTTTGTGTTCTTTGGCATTTTGAATAGAATGATGTTATTGAAAGTTGGTCTTATTATCAAGCTTACACTCAATTAAACTCATACCACATGTGTATGTAATGCTCAAGCATATATTGCACAAATCTGGTGTAATCAACCTTTTTCACAACACATAATTTTGACATAAAATAGTTGGACAAATAAAGGTATTAGCAATCACATTAACTAGGGTTCCATTCAATTTAGGTTTTCGAGAGCCAGTTTCCTACTATTGTTCAAGTGTAAGGGGAGGTCACACTAAATACTTGCCACTTTAGCCTATAGAAGCATTTTTTAAATGTTTTTTTATAATACTGCATACAACTATCCTGTATATTCTGGTTGAATTCTAATGAAGAGACCGAGAAATAATTATATATGGTCATTATACCATTGCTAAAACTACAAATATAATGGTGGCCTAAGACTTTTAGTACTGTATATATTTTTCTTGTAACCAAAGCGATGTAGATTAGGCTAGGGTTATAATTTTGAAGGACAAGTGTTTAGTGCTAGCATTATTGCTATAACACACTTTACAACATACCAAACACTACAACACCTCAATCCCAGACTCTCCTCTTGATCCTTGATGCATTCTGGTTTTTCAATTGGGTCTTCACTAAAAAAACTCCTTACTGGTAAATTAAAGGAACACTGAAGGCAAAATTTATAAAAGTAAGAATATAAAAATTCAAACGTTTGTCACCCAAATAAACCTCCAAAATGATTTCACCATATTTATAAAAAGTTATGCACCAATAAAGTCGATACTTTTCAGGTGTGCAAAAAAATTGACTCATGATTGTTTTCATGTCTTCAATATATGCGGATAAGTTGTCTGTAAATGCCTTATTCTTTTATGATATCCATTGAAATTTTTTAAATGCCTGTATTAATTTGCAATTATCATATATTTATAAAAAGTGGCACATGTAACATTCACTGTTTTTAATTTAACCAATTTGTAGTTTGAGAGATAGAGAACGAGCGATTTTGTGGTTACGGTCCGGTTTAAAAAAATAGAAACTTTTCTTTTTCTTGACATCCTAGCTGTTTCTAGGGATAGAAATCCTCAGCATGAGAACTAGCACAGCAAAGGGGGTAAGTCATGCAGTGATGGGCAGCAAATGTTAAATATATATGTATATGAATATATACATATATATTTGTGTAAAAAATATATGAAGAAAGAGGATGGAATGACTTCAAATATAGTCATACCAAAATGACAGGGGATACAGCACTCTTTTAGAAAATTAAGATCAACAAGCTCATATCAATAGTATTAAATAGCAAATAGTTTATTATTAAATATCAAGAAAGTTAGTAATCCACAGTCTTAAAAGTTAGCCATAGAACCTGTATCACAGGCACAAGTACACACACACAGCGCAAGAAATTAGCTATGACCAGTCATATGTGAACACTTAGCACTGTAGTATCTGCATATTAAAGACAAACACCTAAATTACGAGTTTTGTGTTACGGCTTTTAATGCTGGAAAAAATGGCAATTCCAGAGTGATGGCCAGTAGCGCATATTACTAGTTGGTATTGCTATATAGCAGCCATTTTAGCCTGTAACGCAACGTCCATTCCGCACTTACATTTTTGCGTGGGATTTTCATAGCGCGAGTATTATAGGTTGTGCGATCTGGCTAAAATGCGTTACAGCTTATACCAACAGGATTCATTCCGCCATCTGAGACCAGTAATTATAAATTTTGTGTAACAAAAATGTTTCACAAAACTCATAACTAAAATGTTACAATGTACACCAACACCCATAAACTACCTATTAACCCCAAAACCGCAACCCTCCTGCATCGCAAAAATTATATTATACTTATTAACCCCTAATCTGCCACCCATCCACATTGCGACTATTAAATAAACCTAATAACACCTAATCCACCGCCCCCCAACATCGCCAACACTATAATGAATCTTTTAACCCCTAATCCACTCACCCACATCGCCGCCACTAAATAAACCTATTAACCCCCTAAACCGCCAGCCTCCCACATTGTTGCCACTAAATAAACCTATTAACCCCTAAACCGCCAGCCTCTCACATTGCCGCCACTAAATAAACCTATTAACTCCTAAACTGCCAGCCCCCCACATCACAAAACACTAAATTAAGCAATTAACCCCTAAACCTAATACCCCCCTAACTTTAAAACATGCACCATAACTATCTTAAAATAAATAAAAACTTACCTGTGAAATAAAAATAAACCTAACATTAAACTATAAATTAACGTAACATTGCTATTCTAATAAGATAAAAAATACTACCTATTAAAAACCTAAATTACAAATTTAAAAAAACCTAACACTATGAAAAAAATTAAAAAATCTAAAATTACAAAAAGTAATTAACACTAAATCACGAAAAATAAAAAACACTAAGCTTACAAAAAATAAACAAAATTATCAAAAATAAAAACAATTACACCTAATCTAATAGCCCTATAAAAATAAAAAGCCCCCCCCCAAATAAAAACACCCAGTAGCCTACAATAAACTATCAATAGCCCTTTAAATGGCCTTTTGTAGGGCATTGCCCTAAGTTAAACAGATCTTTTACCTGTAAAAAAATACAAAGTCCCCCAACCCACCAAAATAATAAAACAAACTCTAAAAAAAAAACCTAAGCTACCCATTGCCCCTAAAGGAGCATTTGTATGATCATTGCCCTTAAAAGGGCATTCAGCTCTTTTTCATTGCCCTTAAAAGGGCATTCAGCTCTTTTAAAAAAGCCAAAATCCCTAATCTAAAAAAAAAACACCCCAAAAAATAACCCCAGAATGGCGTACCTTGCATTACTATTGGCTGATTTGATTCTTCAAATTCAAATCAGCCAATAGGATGAGAGCTTCTGAAATCCTATTGGCTGTTCAAAACAGCCAATAGGATGAGAGCTACTGAAATCCTATTGGCTGATTTTAACGCTCACCGGAAATGTAAGTTAAGAGGGGGCAGACTGCAATCATCCCAATCGGATACGATAGGAATGATTGACACCCTATGCTAGCGGCCGATGGGCCCTGAATGTGCAGGGGGCTGCATTGCACAAGCATTTAGCGATGTTGGGCAGATATGTTTGCCACAGCGAATCATGTATTAGAGTGTGAAAGGTAGGTGCAGGGAGTGTCTAGCCTCTTTTCAAAATAAGCTCCTCACTAGCTTATAGGAGATAGACAGTTGGGGCGCGATCCGATATACGGCATAGTTTGCGGCGCAAGCGAGGGAACCCCTGCCGCCCGCAGTTTCAGCTCGCAACTCGAGCTATCCTATATATAGTGCCATCAATTGCTAAAGTGCCGTAAGTCTGATAAACCAGCGATGTCCAGAAATCTGCGTAAGTACAAATTTCTGGAGTCGCCAGTGACTTACGGCACTTTAGAAACTGCCGGCGCCTACAAAATCTGACTAAAGTATGAAATCTCCCGCACTGTCTAACACGCCTCCCAAACATAGCCTGACACGTCTAACCCTCTATCCGCTATCCCCCCTCACTATCCTAACAATAAAATATGTATTAACCCCTAAACCGCCGCTCCCGGACCCCGCCGCCAGCTAATAAAGTTATTAACCCCTAAACCGCCGCTCCCGGACACCGACGCCAGCTAATAAAGTTGTTAACCCCTAAACCACCGCTCCCGGACCCCGCCGCCAGCTATATTAAATCTATAACCCCCTAATGTGAGCTCCTACCCCGCCGCCATCTACCTTACCTACCCCCTAAAGTGAGCCCCTACACCGCCGCCATCTATTTTAAAATTATTAACCCCTAATTTAATCCCCCTACACTGCCGTCACCTATATTCAATTATTTAACCCCTAATCTAATCCCCCTACCCCGCTGCCACCTATATTAAATTATTTAACCCCTAATCTAATCCCCCTACCCCGCCGCCACCTATATTAAACTATTTAACCCCTAAAATACTAAACTATCCCTACCACTAAACCTAAGTCTAACCCTACAAATAGCCCTGAAAAGGGCTTTTTGCGTGACATTACCCCAAAGTAAACTGCTCTATTGCCAGCCCTTAAAAGGGCTTTTTGCGCGGCATGCCCCAAAGAAAACTGCTATTTTACCAGCCCTTAAAAGGGATTTTGGTGGGGCTTTGTCACAAAGTAAACAGCTCTCTTGTATCTAATCTAAATCCCCCTACACCGCCGCCACCTATAATAAATGTATTAACCCCTAATCTAATCCCCCTACACCGCCGCCACCTATATTAAACACATTAACCCCTAATCTAATCCCCCTACACCGCCGCCACCTATATTAACCCTAATTATATTAGGGTTAATATAGTTAATATCGTTATTATATTATATATATATATATTAAGTATAATAACCCTATCTAACTCTAACATCCCTTACTAAACTCTTATTAAAATAAATCTAATATTAATATTATTAATTAAAATATTCCTATTTAAATCTAAATACTTACCTATAAAATAAACCCTAAGATAGCTACAATGTAATTAATAATTACATTGTAGCTATTTTAGGGTTTATATTTATTTTACAGGTAACTTGGTATTTATTTTAACTAGGTACAATAGCTATTAAATAGTTAATAACTATTTAATAGCTACCTAGTTAAAATAATTACCAATTTACCTGTAAAATAAATCCTAACCTAAGTTACAAATACAGCTACACTATCAATAAATTAAATAAACTACAAATATCTAACTAAAATACAATTAAATAAACTAAACTAAATTACAAAAAAAACAAACACTAAATTACAAAAAATAAAAAAAAGATTACAAGATTTTTAAGCTAATTACACCTATTCAAAGTCCCCCAAAATAAAAAAATTTCCCTGCCCTATTCTAAATTAAAAAAGTTAGCTCTTTTACCCTACCAGCCCTTAAAAGGGCCTTTTGCGGGGCATGCCCCAAAGAAAACTGCTCTTTTGCCTGAAAAAAAAACACAATACTACCCCCCAACATTACAACCCACCACCCACATAACCCTAATCTAACCCAAACCCCCCTTAAATAAACCTAACACTACCCCCCTGAAGATCTCCCTACCTTGTATTCACCCCGCCGGGCAGAACTCTTCATCCTATCCGGGCGATGTCTTCAAGCAAGCTGCAGTGAAGTCTTCTTCCAATCGCAATTAAGGTTGAAAAATCTGATTGGCTGATTGAATCAGCCAATCAGATTCAAGTTCAATCCGATTGGCTGAACCAATCAGCCAATCGGATTGAACTTGAATCTGATTGGCTGATTCAATCAGCCAATCAGATTTTTCTACCTTAATTCCGATTGGCTGATAGAATCCTATCAGCCAATCGGAATTCGACTGACGCCATCTTGGATGACGTCATTTAAAGGAACATCATTCGTCGGGAAGTCATCGTGCCGGATGGATGCTCCGCGGCGGAGGAGCGAAGAAAGAAGATTGAAGATGCCGCTTTGCTTGAAGACATCACCGGATGGAAGAAGACTCTCTGCCGCTTGCTTGAAGACATCACCGGATGGAAGAAGACTCTCTGCCGCTTGCTTGAAGACATCGCCGAATGGAAGAAGACTTCACTGCAGCTTGCTTGAAGACATTGCCCGGATCGGATGAAGAGTTCTGCCTGGCGGGGTGAATACAAGGTAGGGAGATCTTCAGGGGGGTAGTGTTAGGTTTATTTAAGGGGGGTTTGGGTTAGATTAGGGGTATGTGGGTGGTGGGTTGTAATGTTGGGGGGTGGTATTGTGTTTTTTTTTCAGGCAAAAGAGCAGTTTTCTTTGGGGCATGCCCCGCAAAAGGCCCTTTTAAGGGCTGGTAAGGTAAAAGAGCTAACTTTTTAATTTAGAATAGGGCAGGGAATTTGTTTTTATTTTGGGGGGCTTTATTATTTTATTAGGGGGCTTAGAATAGGTGTAATTAGCCTAAAAATCTTGTAATCTTTTTTTTATTTTTTGTAATTTAGTGTTTGTTTTAGTAATATAGTTTAGTTTATTTAATTGTATTTTAGTTAGATATTTGTAGTTTATTTAATTTATTGATAGTGTAGGTGTATTTGTAACTTAGGTTAGGATTTATTTTACAGGTAAATTGGTAATTATTTTAACTAGGTAGCTATTAAATAGTTATTAACTATTTAATAGCTATTGTACCTAGTTAAAATAAATACCAAGTTACCTGTAAAATAAATATAAACCCTAAAATAGCTACAATGTAATTATTAATTACATTGTAGCTATCTTAGGGTTTATTTTATAGCTAAGTATTTAGATTTAAATAGGAATATTTTAATTAATAATATCAATATTAGATTTATTTTAATAAGAGTTTAGTTAGGGATGTTAGAGTTAGATAGGGTTATTATACTTAATATATATATATATATATAATATAATAACAATATTAACTATATTAACCCTAATATAATTAGGGTTAATATAGTTAATATAGGTGGCGGCAGTGTAGGGGGATTAGATTAGGGGTTAATGTGTTTAATATAGGTGGCGGCGGTGTAGGGGGATTAGATTAGGGGTTAATACATTTATTATAGGTGGCGGCGGTGTAGGGGGATTTAGATTAGATGCAAGAGAGCTGTTTACTTTGTGACAAAGCCCCACCAAAAGCCCTTTTAAGGGCTGGTAAAAGAGCTGAATTCTTTGGGGCATGCCCCGCAAAAAGCCCTTTTAAGGGCTGGCAATAGAGCAGTTTACTTTGGGGCAATGTCACGCAAAAAGCCCTTTTCAGGGCTATTTGTAGGGTTAGACTTAGGTTTAGTGGTAGGGATAGTTTAGTATTTTAGGGGTTAAATAATTTAATATAGGTGGCGGCGGGGTAGGGGGATTAGATTAGGGGTTAATTAATTTAATATAGCTGGCGGTGGTGTAGGGGGATTAAATTAGGGGTTAATTAATTTAATATAGCTGGCGGTGGGGTAGGGGGATTAGATTAGGGGTTAATTAATTTAATATAGCTGGCGGCAGTGTAGGGGGATTAAATTAGGGGTTAATAATTTTAAAATAGATGGCCTCGGTGTAAGGGGCTCACTTTAGGGGGTAGTTTAATGTAGTTGGCGGCGGGGTAGGAGCTCACATTAGGGGGTTATACTTTTATTGTAGGTGGCGGCGGGGTCCGGGAGCGGCAGTTTAGGGGTTAATAACTTTATTAGGGATTGTGGCGGGGGATCGCTGTTGACAGGTAGATAGACATTGCGCATGCGTTAGGTGTTAGGATTTATTTAGCAGATCGCGAGTGACAGCTAGATAGACATTGCGCATGCATTAGGTGTTAGGTTTAATTTAGCAGATCGCGGGTGACAGCTCATTGCGCATGCATTAGGTGTTAGGTTTATTTTGTAGCTAGTTTAGGGAGTTACGGGGCTCCAATAGACAGCGTAAGGCTTACTACGGCTGCTTTTTGTGGCGAGGTGAAAATGGAGTAAGATTTCTTCATTTTTGCCACGTAAATCCTTACGCTGTATATTGGATACCAAACTGCGCTGGTTTGGTATACCTGCCTATGGCCCAAATAACTACGGGCGACGGCAGAAATATACGGGCGTAACTTCTTGGTTACGCCGTATATAGGATACCAAACCAGCGCAAAATTCAGCGTCGCCAGCATTTGCGGGCGATGCTGCATATCGGATCGGGCCCTTGAAATCAATATAAAAAGAAAAAAGGGCGCTTATTCAGCAGACACTATTTATACAAGAATATCTATACATATCTCCAAACTTATGCAAATATATGTTTTAGAAACTTAAAACGCTCTCCTATTGTGAATAGTACCTAAAATAATGACTTATAAGTGTATAATCAAGGATTTATTTTAATGTAAACGGTAATTATATCATCAGCATAGATATAAAATCATATACATGGACGTCTCCCTTGAATCAGCTATTTGCAAAAATCAATTTATCCAAAAATATTGGCCATAACAACACAAATAAAACAGAATGCTAAAAAAACCTTTTTAAACGTATAAAACATTAAGTCACAAAGTCCAATTTTTAAAACAACCTTTTTCAAAACCACCTTTTATGCTTTTGCACTTTGGCCCAAATGTGCATATATATGTCACCAGAAACTTAATATTTCAGCAGCTTAGAGTAGAAAATTGCTGCTTAGTGAAAGTGTATACATATACTCAATCCTGCAGAATCACACTTGTACAGTTTCCACAAGTGAATGCTGTATCGGCTGTTTTCAACCTTTGGGGACAAAGAACCGTATTACCTTTGCTGCATCATGCTGTGCTATTAGCTTGCCAAACGGAAACCAGGAGTTCCTCTCAACTTGACTCAAACTTTAGAGGTTACCTGCTCCTCTGTTCCTATGCAGTGATGCACATGATTGGAGGTACGGCTGTCACATGACCTATACATTCCTTCTGATTGGCAACAAATTTGTTTTCCTTGTTTGGTGGGTTAAAAGTAGTGATGTCGCGAAGTTAAAATTTTCCGTTCGCAAACGGCGGACTCGAACCTCCGCAACTGTTCGCGAACGGGCGAACCGGGCGAACCGGGCGAACCGCCATTGACTTCAATAGGCAGGCGAATTTTAAAACCCACAGGGACTCTTTCTGGCCACAATAGTGATGGAAAAGTTGTTTCAAGGGGACTAACACCTGGACTGTGGCATGCCGGAGGGGATCCATGGCAAAACTCCCATGGGAAATTACATAGTTGATGCAGAGTCTGGTTTTAATCCATAAAGGGCATAAATCACCTAACATTCCTAAATTGTTTGGAATAACGTGCTTTAAAACATTAGGTATGATGTTGTATCGATCAGGTAGTGTAAGGGTTACGCCCGATTCACAGTGACAGACCAAACACCCCGTTTAACGCACCGCAAACAACCGCAAACAGTCCATTTGCACAACCACGAGATTTCATAGATACATAGATACATTGATTAGATAGATAGATCAATAGATGCAATATACATTTGATAGATACGATAGATAGATAGATAGATAGATAGATAGATAGATTTGATAGATAAATAGATAGATTTGATAGATATATAATTTCCCAGACAGAGAATTACAAGACGTGCAGTCTGGGACCCATGGTAAGGTTCCCAGAGGCAGTTGTGGCACCAGGGGACGTGTATATGGCATGGATTTTAGGAACCCGGGAGATGGAAAAAGATGCATGGTCGGTCCTCCTACTTCAAATTTGGGGCACTGCACGTGCAATCGTGGCCGGACTTTTAGCCGATGGCCATTTGTCCGACGGACATTTGGCCGAAACACAAGTGGCTGTCATAAAACAGTACGGCCACGAGATAGATTTGATAGATAGATACATAGATTACATAGATCAATAGATGCAATATACATTTGATAGATACGATTGATAGTTAGATAGATTTGATAGATAAATACATAGATTTGATAGATATATAATTTCCCAGACAGAGAATTACAAGACGTGCGGTCTGGGACCCATGGTAAGGTTCCCAGAGGCAGTTGTGGCGCCAGGGGAGGTGTATATGGCATGGATTTTAGGAACCGGGAGATGGAAAAAGATGCTTGGTCGGTCTTCCTACTTCAAATTTGGGGCACTGTGCGTGCAATCGTGGCCAGACTTTAGCCAACGGACATTTGTCCGACGGACATTTGGCTGAAACACAAGTGGCTGTCACAAAACAGTCCGGCCACGAGATAGATATATTTGATAGATAGATACATAGATTACATAGATCAATAGATTCAATATACATTTGATAGATACGATTGATAGTTAGATAGATTTGATAGATAAATAGATAGATTTGATAGATAGATAATTTCCCAGACAGAGAATTACAAGACGTGCGGTCTGGGACCCATGGTAAGGTTCCCAGAGGCAGTTGCGGCGCCAGAGGACGTATATATGGCATGGATTTTAGGAACCGGGAGATGGAAAAAGATGCTTGGTCGGTCCTCCTTCTTCAAATTTGGGCACTGCGCGTGCAATCTACTGTGGCACCAGATATGAGTGGTGTGTTAAGTAGTACTATTCTGATCAGTTTAATACCTGTTACTCCCCCTATCGGGGGAGGTGTATATGGCATGGATTTTAGGAACCGGGAGATGGAAAAAGATGCTTGGTCGGTCCTCCTAATTCAAATTTGGGGCACTGCGCATGCAGCAGACTGATGTTTCACAGTCAAAAAAGTTTTTTTTTTAAATTTACACTACTGTTATAACAGATATGAGTGGTGGCACTAGTTGGCAAGTGGGCCTGGTACACACGCTGGCAGACAGGCAACTACAATTAGATTACACTAGCAGACTGATGTTTCACAGTCAAAAAAGTTTTTTTTTTTTTACAAAATTTACACTACTTTTACAACAGATAAGAGTGGTGGCACTAGTTGGCAAGTAGGCCTGGCAAACACGCTGGCAGGCAGGCAGGCAGGCAACTGCAATTCGATTACACTAGCAGACTGATGTTTCACAGTCAAAAAAGTTTTTTTTTTTTACAAAATTGACACTACTGTTACAACAGATATGAGGGGTGGCAATAGTTGGCAAGTGGGCCTGGCACACACGCTGGCAGGCAGGCAACTGCAATTAGATTACACTAGCAGACTGATGTTTCACAGTCCAAAAAGTTTTTTTTGTTAAATTTACACTACTGTTACAACAGATATGAGTGGTGGCAGTAGTTGGAAAGTGGGCCTGGCACACACGCTGGCAGGCAGGCAACTGCAATTCGATTACACTAGCAGACTGATGTTTCACAGTCAAAAAAGTTTTTTTTTTTTTACAAAATTGACACTACTGTTACAACAGATATGAGGGGTGGCAATAGTTGGCAAGTGGGCCTGGCACACACGCTGGCAGGCAGGCAACTGCAATTAGATTACACTAGCAGACTGATGTTTCACAGTCAAAAATATTTTTTTTTTTAAATTTACACTACTGTTACAACAGATATGAGTGGTGGCACTAGTTGGCAAGTGGGCCTGGCACACCCGCTGGTAGGCAGGCAACTGCTATTAGATTACACTAGCAGACTGATGTTTCACAGTCAAAAAAGGTTTTTTTTTACAAAATTTACACTACTGTTACAACAGATATGAGTGGTGGCACTTAGCAAGTGGGCCTGGCACACACGCTGGCAGGCAGGCAACTGCAATTAGATTACACTAGCAGACTGATGTTTCACAGTCAAAAAAGTTTTTTTAAAAAAAAATTACACTACTGTTACAAAAGATATGAGTGGTGACACTATTTTGCAAGTGGGCCTGGCACACACGCTGGCAGGCAGGTAGGCAACTGCTATTAGATTACACTAGCAGACTGATCTTTCAGAGTCAAAAAAGTTTTTTTTTACAAAATTTACACTACTGTTACAACAGATGTGAGTGGTGGCACTAGTTGGCAAGTGGGCCTGGCACACACGCTGGCAGGCAGGCAACTGAAATTAGATTACACTAGCAGACTGATGTTTCACAGTCAAAAAAGTTTTTTTTTTACAAAATTGACACTACTGTTACAACAGATATGAGTGGTGGCAATAGTTGACAAGTGGGCCTGGCACACACGCTGGCAGGAGGCAACTGCAATTAGATTACACTAGCAGACTGATGTTTCACAGTCAAAAAAGTTTTTTTTTTTTTTTGTAAATTACACTACTGTTAAAACAGATATGAGTGGTGACACTAGTTGGCAAGTGTTCCTGGCACACACGCTGGCAGGCAGACAGGCAACTGCTATTAGATTACACTAGCCGACTGATGTTTCACAGTCAAAAAAGTTTTTTTTTACAAAATTTACACTACTGTTACAACAAATGTGAGTGGTGGCACTAGTTGGCAAGTGGGCCTGTCACACACACTAGCAGGCAGGCAACTGCAATTAGATTACACTAGCAGACTGATGTTTCACAGTCAAAAAAAATTTTTTTAAAAAAATTGACACTACTGTTACAACAGATATCAGTGGTGGCACTAGTTGGCAAGTGGGCCTGGCACACATGCTGGCAGGCAGGCAACTGCTATTAGATTACACTAGCAGACTGTTTCACAGTCAAAAAAAGTTTTTTTTTTTAAATTTACACTAATGTTACAACAGATATGAGTGGTGGCACTAGTAGGCAAGTGGGCCTGGCACACACGCTGGCAGGCAGGCAACTGCAATTAGATTACACTAACAAACTGATGTTTCACAGTCAAAAAAGTTTTTTAAAAAATATTTACACTACTGTTACAGCAGATATGAGTGGTGGCACTAGTTGGCAAGTGGGCCTGGCACACACGCTGGAAGCAGGCCACTACAATTAGATTACAATAGCAGACTGATGTTTCACAGTCAAAAAAGTTTTTTTTTTTTTAAATTACACTACTGTTACAACAAAACAGATATGAGTGGTGGCACTAGTTGGCAAGTGGGCCTGGCACACACGCTGGCAGGCAGGCAACTGCAATTAGATTACACTAGCAGACTGATGTTTCACAGTCAAAAAAGTTTTTTTTACAAAATTTATACTACTGTTACAACAGATATGAGTGGTGGCACTTAGCAAGTGGGCCTGGCACACACACTGGCAGGCAGGCAACTGCAATTAGATTACACTAGCAGACTGATGTTTCACTGTCAAAATTACACAGGCAAAAAAAAAAAAAAAAGATGTTTTAGCCCTAAAAAGGGCTTTTTGGGGTGCTGTCCTTACAGCAGAGATCAGATGAGTTATTCAGGACTGTAGTGGACACTGAATACACTAGCCTAGCTATCAATTTCCCTATAAAATCAGCAGCAGCTACACTATCCCTCCTCTCACTAAGAATGCAGGATCAGAATGAATCTAAAATGGCTGCTGTCCAGGAGCTGGGAGGGTCTGGGAGGGAGTGCCTGCTGCTGATTGGCTGAAATGTGTCTGCAGACTGTGAGATACAGGGTCAAAGTTTACTCAATGATGACGAATAGGGGGCTGATCGCATATGTTCGCCCGCCGCGGTGAAAACGAACAAGCTATGATCGCCGGAAGCTATTCGCCGGTGAATTATTCGCAACATCACTAATTAAAAGTAGAAAAAGTGTCACAAACTGGACAAAAAGTTTTGCAATCACACTGGCAGCCCACAATCCTTCGATGTATTTTGCAAATTTATAGGGCTTTATCAAGATGCTTTTGCCGTGTTTGGGGCCACTCATATATATCCTTAGGGTGCTTGTGATTGGTTATTGGTTTTCTAAAATTTAAGGTGGAATCAAACAGTTCATGGATAATTTGCAATAAGGTGGTATTTTTATAATACATAAAAAACCTTAAACTATTTATATAAAGTGATGTGTGCATAATAAAATGATAAATGTCAAATAAACAAATATATGCATCAAAAACAAGTCCTATTTTATTAATGTTTAAAAATAATAATAATAAGAGCATCATTTAATAAAACATTTATATACCTACAAAAAACAACACAGTAAACATGGTTTGTGCATAATAAAGTGATATATGGATAATCAACTGATATGTGCATCATAAACACATCTTAGTTTGTTTATTTTCTAAATAGGAGCAGCATTTAATATTGATTGTATATACAAATGATTCAACATGTGATAAATCGGCCCCTAAGTGTCTTTTCATTGTCTTTGAAGTATGCATTCACTGGTTATGTGATTCAACTGTGTTTAGTGGTCCTTTAATATAGCAGTGTTGGTTATCAAAACCAGTTAAATGGATATTAAAGAGATTATGTATCTTAATAATAATTATTTAAATAGAGTGTACTTTTAATAGATAAGAAATGCTATAATATATTATCCACTGTTTGTAGAACAGTTTTTGTAATTGCTGACGAGAGCTGATTATGTATTTTACATTTTGTATAAAGTAGAGTAATCATTATTCCCCATTAATTTAAAACTTGAATGTCCGTTTAAATTTTTTTTTTCTTTTTAAGAAAATGTTGGTGAAATTAAAGACAAAAACAAAAGGTGCGGGACAAAAATCGCTCCGTGATTAGAGCTAACCCGATCTAAGGAGAAAATGTGATTACCATAGATTTCTATGTAAATTTCATGAAACAGGAGAAAAGAAAAGTATAATTGGATATGACAAAAAAATGTATATTTAATTAATTAAAAAACACACAATCTTCTAAAACATTTGATATAGGAGCCGAGCTATTCTAAACTATTTTAAAATAAGAAATAAGATGCCGGCATCAATAAAATAAACACTAAAAACAATTGTTAAGAAAAATGCATATAGTAAATTTAGAATACAGGGGATGAAACAATACCATAAAGGATAGCAGATGCGTGTTAGTAATATAGCGAGATAATTTTGTTATACATACATGTAGTTGATAAAGGTAGCTGGGTCTACCGAAATGCATAGAAATTTGCTTACTATTCATTACACACTTTGGGATATTTACTCGTCATTGCAGGTTCATCCCCATGTCTAAATTTCTGGTATATGGGCATATGAATAATTCCTGCATTTACTTGTAATCCCTTTTAGTTTTAATTTTTATATTATAGCAATAAAGTGAAGGTGTATGATTCAATGTATAAAGGGGTATTATAAAACATAATTTTATTTTATGATTAAGACAGACCATACATTGTAAAAAACGTTTCAAATTTACTTTTATTAGAAAATTAAATGTGTTCCATGATATTATATCTTAAGAAGATACCTAAGTAACCTTCAAGTGCTCTTGCAAAAGTATAACATTGTTGCGCAACTGCTGTCAAATAATGCAACAGAAATGTGCTGAGTCCTAAACTTAACCTGATTTTAAACAAAGTATTACAAGATAACGAAGGCAGTTTGACAATAAGTAAATAGGAAAGTTATTTTAAAACAAATGCTCTATCTGAATGATAAATTAAAAGTTTTGGCTTTATATCCCATTAATTTTATCTTTAATGTTCATATCCAATTACTTTTCTATTTTATTTACAGACAATGGAGGTGAAATTAAAGATTCTGAAATTGGAGTAGATATAGTATAATTTGTTTTTGTTATTGAATGTGAAAAAAATTACACATGCTTTATCAATTTGTGAGCAGACATGATTCTCATTTGTAAACATGTCTGTATCTTATTGCAAATTGTGTGGCAAATGTGTTCCCCATTTTTATCATTGCACAAAGAAACACTCATCCAACACTGCCCCCTGTCCCCCACAGCCCCCTTATCTTTACCCCAGTACAATCAATCTAAGATGACTTTCTTTTGCCAACTCCAGTATTGCGGAGAGGGTTTATGAAGCAACAAAAATATCAGTTAAAAGCTCAAATAAGTGATTGGGGCATTTGTCTCAAAATACATTTTACCCTCATTAGTATAGCTCATGAATTTTAAGCTTGTGCAATTCTGGAAAATAAAACATATATTCAAAAGAGAAGTACCTGTTTAATGAATCATGTTTTTTTATCATTTTACAAGATCCCGCAATATGCTTTTTTAAAAATATATATATTTTTGTTTTAATTGTTTAATTGTTTTTGTTTCAATTTTACAGAGGTTGTTGAAGAAGATCTAGGAAACAATTATAGCTGAGTTTGAAATAAAATGCACTTGCTTACAAGGAACATTCAACATTTTTGCTATTTGATTACTGAACAAATGTTATAAATTATATTATTTTTTGTTGTTATTTAAATTTGAACTTGCAGTATGTTCATGTTTTGAGCTTTCATAAGATATAAAACTTAGGCCTAGATTTAGAGTTGGGCGGTAGCCGTCAAAACCAGCGTTAGAGGCTCCTAACGCTGGTTTTTACCGCCCTCTGGTATTTGGAGTCAGTCAGGATTGCAGCCGCGACTTTTCCATACTGCAGATCCCCCTACGCCATTTGTGTAGCCTATCTTTTCAATGGGATATTCCTAACGCTGGTATTTAGAGTCTTGGCTGAAGTGAGCGTTAGAAATCTAACGACAAAACTCCAGCCGCAGAAAAAAGTCAGTAGTTAAGAGCTTTCTGGGCTAACGCCGGTTTATAAAGCTCTTAACTACTGTGCTCTAAAGTACACTAACACACATAAACTACCTATGTACCCCTAAACCGAGGTCCCCCCACATCGCCGCCACTCTATTAAAATGTTTTAACCCCTAATCTGCCGACCGCACACCGCTGCCACCTACGTTATCCCTATGAACCCCTAATCTGCTGCCCCTAACACCGCCGACCCCTATATTATATTTATTAACCCCTAATCTGCCACCCCCAACGTCGCCGCCACCTACCTACACTTATTAACCCCTAATCTGCCGACCGAACCGCACCGCTACTATAATAAAGTTATTAACCCCTAATCCGCCTCACTCCCACCTCAATAACCCTATAATAAATAGTATTAACCCCTAATCTGCCCTCCCTAACATCGCCGACACCTAACTTCAAACATTTACCCCTAATCTGCCGACCGGAGTTTACCGCTATTCTAATAAATGTATTAACCCCTAAAGTCTAACCCTAACACTAACACCCCCTAAGTTAAATATAATTTTTATCTAACGAAATAAATTAACTCTTATTAAATAAATTATTCCTATTTAAAACTAAATACTTACCTGTAAAATAAACCCTAATATAGCTAGAATATAAATTATAATTATATTGTAGCTATTTTAGGATTAATATTTATTTTACAGGCAACTTTGTAATTATTTTAACCAGGTACAATAGCTATTAAATAGTTAATAACTATTTAATAGCTACCTAGTTAAAATAATTACAAAATTACATGTAAAATAAATCCTAACCTAAGTTACAATTAAACCTAACACTACACTATCAATAAATTAATTAAATAAACTACCTACAATTATCTACAATTAAACCTAACACTACACTATCAATAAATTAATTAAATACAATATTCCATCAGCCAATCAGAATTTTCCTACCTTAATTCCGATTGGGTGATAGAATCCTATCAGCAAATCGGAATTTGGGGGACGCCATCTTGGATGACATTCCTTAAAGGAACCGTCATTCGTTGTGAAGTCGTCGGTGAAGATGGATGGATCCGCGCTGGAGGTCTTGAAGATCAGCCGGTCGTCATCGGATTGAAGAACATAGAAGATGCAGCTTGGAAGAAGATGTTTGCCGGTCCGGATGTCCTCTTCTGCCCACTTGGATCAATACTTCAGCCGGAGGATGGACGTCACTCTTCAGCCCCCGCTTGGGCTCAGTGACGTGCGGTAATAGGAGGCAGGGGAGGCAGCGCCTCCCCTGTCCAATCAGAAAAATTAAGTTTTTATTTATGATTTAAAAAAAAAAAAAGTTGTGTTTTTTGTTTATTTTTTTTTACCACTCCCCCCCACAACCCCCCTCCCCCCCACCAGTGCTACAGATGCAATCCCATTCATTTTCCAATCACCGCCTATCCATGTTGCGCAATTAAGAGGCAGTGAGCCACTCCGCTGTCCTCCATCAATTGCGCAACATGAACGCTGGCTACTGTTCTTAGCTCACTACGAGCTAGCGCCACCCAGTGGAGTCTCACCAGGTCCATACAACTCTCATATAGAGGCGGTTCTCAAAACCGCCTCTATGAGATGAGCTGACCACAGCCAATCAGCATCAGCGCTGGTGGAGATGCGTGGCGTCATTGGCTGCTGGCGGGAACTTAGAAGAGGGAAGTGAAGTCTTACAGCCCGAGCCAGCCGGTGTGATGTTGTGTGAGGGAGCTGCCGAGGAGAGTAGAAGAAGAGGGACTTGAAGAAGAAGAAAAGCCGCTGCTAACTGTTTGCTGTGTGGCTGGGAGAACAGAACACTACTTCAGACCTGCTGGTGTAACGGTAAGTAATAATAGGTTTTTTTTTTATTGTTTTGGGCATCGAGGTTTATTCCTTTTCCCTTCCTCCCCCCCATGCTATGCACTCACATGACATACCCGGCCAGCCAGCAGAAAACATACTCTTTACACAGCCCACCGGCTGCAATTTATACTTTATTTCAGGATCATCTCTCCTCCTGCACAGCACACTCCGTGTTGTTAAAAAAAGTTTTCAATGCAGCAGTATGACTATATGATGATCGCAACATGAAGTTAATTTTTTCCTGATCTAAGGGACTGAAGATTCAGAATAACTAATTATTCTGAATCTTCAGTCCCTTAGATCAGAAAAAAATTAACTTCATGTTGCGATCATCATATAGTCATACTGCTGCATTGAAAACTTTTTTTTAACAACACGGAGTGTGCAGGAGGAGAGATGATCCTGAAATAAAGTATAAATTGAAGGTTCAGCAAAGGATCAGGACAACTCCCTCTGGGATCTGACTGCATCACAAAGAGCTCACATGCCCAGGGTTACCCTGTACTGGGTTCATGTGATACAAACTGTTGATTGATGTTTACTGCAGTCCAGACTCGTAATTGGTACAAATGAAGAGTTGCTTAACCCTTTGGTTGATAGAGGGATGCATTAGACTTCTTTCTGGCATCCTTGGGGGTTAAATGTCTGCTTTAAATTAAGTTTATTAACTTTACTATTGAGTAACCTTTACAGATGATTGGTTAGGACTAGGATTCAGGATATATATATATATATATATATATATATATATATATATATATATATATATATTATCTGATATGACCGTGATGCTTCCCAGTGAGTGCTGCGCTGCCAGAGAGGAAATGGAGCTGCAGATAATGAATTTAGCTTCAACTGTTCAGTGTAGAGATTAGCATAAAGATGAAATGCTGAACGGCTACAAGTAAAAGACAGTGGATCATGTTAGAGGAGGAGTGGGGGACAATAACTGCAGCTTGCAACAAGAGGTTAATTAGAGAAGTAGTATTAGCCTTATACTACTGCTCTAATTAACCTCTTGTTGCAAGCTGCAGTTATTGTCCCCCACTCCTCCTCTAACATGATCCACTGTCTTTGACTTGTAGCCGTTCAGCATTTCATCTTTATGCTAATCTCTACACTGTACAGCTGAAGCTAAAGAGTATATGTGCAATGCCTATAAAATTAGGCATCCTGGAAATTGTGTCTCAAGTTTACAATATTTTGCTTCAGATCAGCACCACTGCTCAACACAGGAAGTAACCTGAATGAACTCCTCCCTCCGGTCTGCACAGAACACACACTGATCTCCTCCCAGTCCCTTTACAGAAGCTATGTGTGTGTAAATATTTGCCGATCAGTGATTTTAACTGAGAGGTTAGTACTCAGTGTCTGCCTGTGAGTGTGACAGAAAACGTTTGAGACAGATATGTGTATGTGTATATGAGGGTGTGTGAGGTGTGTGCATGTGGAGGGGTAAGGGCTGTGTGTGAGGGAGAGCTAAGAGAGTAAGGGGGCTGTGTGTGAGGGGTGTGTGCATGTGGAGGGGTAAGGGGTGTGTGAGAGTGGTGTGTGTGAAAGAGAGATTGCATATGTTTTTAAAGAGGAGGCTGTGTGTGAGTGAGAGGTGGAGGGAGAGTATGGGATTCAGGGAGGTAGCTGATAGGAGCTGCCTGGTTTGAGGTTGGGTTGTGAAGGTGAGGAGGGGGTTGTGTGTGGGAGAGGGTAGCTGACAGGTTAAGGAGTCGGCTGTGCATGTGTGAAGGAGCTGAGAGGGTGAGGAGGGGGCTGTGTGTGAGGGTGAGAGGAGCTGAGAGGGAGTGGAGGGTGCTGTGTGTGCATGAAGGAGCTGAGAGGTTGTGGAGGGGGCTGTGTGTGAGGGAGAGCTAAGAGAGTGAGGGGGCTGTGTGTGAGGGAGAGCTGAGAGTGAGGGAGAGCTGAGAGTGAGGGGGCTGTGTGTGAGGGAGAGCTTAGAGAGTGAGGGGGCTGTGTGTGAGGGAGAGGTTAGAGTGAGGGGTGTGTGAGAGTGGTGTGTGTGAAAGAGAGATTGCATATGTTTGTAAAGAGGAGGCTGTGTGTGAGTGAGAGGTGGACTGAGAGGGTCAGGAGGGAGGGAGAGAATGGGATTCAGGGAGGTAGCTGATAGGAGCTGCCTGGTTTGAGGTTGGGTTGTGAAGGTGAGGAGGGGGCTTTGTGAGTGAGAGGGGAGCTGACAGGGTAAGGAGGGGTCTGTGTATGAGGGAGAGGGGATGACTGAGTGAGGAGAGGGCTGTGTGTGAGAGAGTGGATCTGAGAGGGTAAGGAGGGGGCTGTGTGTTAGGGAGAGGGGGATGAGAGCGTGCAGAGGGGGTTGTGTGTGGGAGAGGGTAGCTGACAGGTTAAGGAGTTGGCTGTGCATGTCTGAAGGAACTGAGAGGGTGAGGAGGGGGCTGTGTCTGCATGAAGCAGCTGAGAGGTTGTGGAGGTGGCTGTGTGTGTGTGGGAGAGCTTAGAGAGTGAGGGGGCTGTGTGTGAGGGGCTGTGTGTGTGAGGGAGAGCTTAGAGAGTGAGGGGGCTGTGTGTGAGTGGCTGTGTGTGTGAGGGAGAGCTTAGATAGTGAGGGGGCTGTGTGTGTGAGGGAGAGCTTAGAGAGTGAAGGGGCTGTGTGTGTGGGAGAGCTTAGAGAGTGAAGGGGCTGTGTGTGTGTGGGAGAGCTTAGAGAGTGAGGGGGCTGTGTGTGTGAGGGAGAGCTTAGAGAGTGAAGGGGCTGTGTGTGTGAGGGAGAGCTTAGAGAGTGAGGGGGCTATGTGTGAGGGGGCTGTGTGTGTGTGGGAGAGCTTAGAGAGTGAGGGGGCTGTGTGTAAGAGAGAGCTTAGAGAGTGAGGGGGCTGTGTGTGTGAGGGAGAGCTTAGAGAGTGAGGGGGCTATGTGTGAGGGGGCTGTGTGTGTGAGGGAGAGCTTAGAGAGTGAGGGGGCTGTGTGTGTGAGGGAGAGCTTAGAGACTGAGGGGGCTATGTGTGAGGGGGCTGTGTGTGTGAGGGAGAGCTTAGAGAGTGAGGGGGCTGTGTGTAAGGGAGAGCTTAGAGAGTGAGGGGGCTATGTGTGAGGGGGCTGTGTGTGTGAGGGAGAGCTTAGAGGGTGAATGGGCTGTGTGTGTGAGGGAGAGCTTAGAGAGTGAGGGGGTTATGTGTGAGGGGGCTGTGTGTGTGTGTGGGAGAGCTTAGAGAGTGAGGGGGCTGTGTGTAAGGGAGAGCTTAGAGAGTGAGGGGGCTGTGTGTAAGGGAGATCTTAGAGAGTGAGGGGACTGTGTGTGTGAGGGAGAGCTTAGAGAGTGAGGGGGCTGTGTGTAAGGGAGAGGTTAGAGAGTGAGGGGGCTGTGTGTGTGAGGGAGAGCTTAGAGGGTGAAGGGGCTGTGTGTGTGAGGGAGAGCTTAGAGAGTGAGGGGGCTATGTGTGTGTGGGAGAGAGCTTAGAGAGTGAGTGGGCTGTGTGTGAGGGAGAGCTTAGAGAGTGAGGTGGCTGTGTGTGAGGGAGAGCTTAGAGAGTGAGGTGGCTGTGTGTGAGGGAGAGCTTAGAGAGTGAGGAGGCTGTGTGTGAGGAAGAGTTTAGAGAGTGAGGGGGCTGTGTGTGTGGGAGAGCTTAGAGAGTGACGGGGCTGTGTGTGTAAGGGAGAGCTTAGAGAGTGAGGGGGCTGTGTGTGAGGGAGAGCTTAGAGAGTGAGGGGGCTGTGTGTGAGCGAGAGCTTAGAGAGTGAGGGGGCTGTGTGTGTGAGGGAGAGCTTAGAGAGTGAGGGGGCTATGTGTGTGTGGGAGAGCTTAAAGAGTGAGGGGGCTGTGTGTGTGAGGGATAGCTTAGAGGGTGAAGGGGCTGTGTGTGTGAGGGAGAGCTTAGAGAGTGAGGGGGCTATGTGTGAGGGGGCTGTGTGTGTGTGGGAGAGCTTAGAGAGTGAAGGGGCTGTGTGTAAGGGAGAGCTTAGAGAGTGAGGGGGCTGTGTGTAAGGGAGATCTTAGAGAGTGAGGGGACTGTGTGTGTGAGGGAGAGCTTAGAGAGTGAGGGGGCTGTGTGTAAGGGGGCTGTGTGTGTTAGGGAGAGTTTAGAGAGTGAGGGGGCCGTGTGTGTGAGGGAGAGCTTAGAGAGTGAGGGGGCTGTGTGTGAGGGAGAGCTTAGAGAGTGAGGGGGCTGTGTGTAAGGGAGAGCTTAGAGAGTTAGGGGGCTGTGTGTGAGGGAGAGCTTAGAAAGTGAGGGGGCTGTGTGTGAGGGAGAGGGGATGACTGGGTGAGGAGAGTGCTGAGGGGGATGAGAGGGTGAGGAGGGGTACTGTGTGTGTTAAGGAGCTGAGAGGGTGAGGAGAGGGCTGTGTGTGAGGGAGAGGGAAATGAGAGGGTGAGGAGGGGGATGTGTGTGAGGGAGAGGGATGTTGAGAGGGTATGGAGGGGGCTGTGTGTGAAGGAGAAGGGAGTTGAGAGGATACGGATGGTGTTAGGTGAGGGAGTCAGGGTTAAGAAAGTGAGAAGGCAGCTGTGTAAAGAAGAGGGGGGCTGAGAAGCTGAGGAAAATGTGTTTTATTTGGGGGGGGGGGCTTCATGTTTTTTTTTTTTTTTACCAGGGCCCTGTGGTTTCTACTTATGCATCTGTAATAGTTATTATATATTTGTGGAAAAATGGATTTAAAATCTCTCCAAGCAAACTGTCTATATGCACTACAAGGCACATACTCGTAAATTTAAGCTCTCTCTATCGGGTTAATATATGTTTTTCCTGGGTGTATCAAAGCCAGTGCCTCACTACCCCCTGAATTCACCGCACGTCACTGCTTGGGCTTGGATCAACACTTCGGTGGCTTGGATCAAGACTTCCGAGGACGGATCGTGAACCTGGCATGGTGAAGATAAGGTAGGAAGATCTTCAGGGGCTTAGTGTTAGGTTTATTTAAGGGGGGTTTGGGTTAGATTAGGGGTATGTGGGTGGTGGGTTGTAATGTTGGGGGGGTATTGTATGTTTTTTTTTTACAGGCAAAAGAGCTGAATTATTTGGGGCATGCCCTGCAAATGGCCCTTTTCAGGGCTGGTAAGGTAAAAGAGCTTTAAACTTTTTTAATTTAGAATAGGGTAGGGCATTTTTTTATTTTGGGGGGCTTTGTTATTTTATTAGGAGGCTTAGAGTAGGTGTAATTAGTTTAAAAGTGTTGTAATATATTTCTAATGTTTGTAAATATTTTTTTATTTTTTGTAACTTAGTTCTTTTTTATTATATGTACTTTAGTTAGTTTATTTCATTGTAGTTATTTGTAGGTATTTTATTTAATTAATGTATTGATAGTGTAGTGTTAGGTTTAATTGTAGGTAAT
This sequence comes from Bombina bombina, assembly GCF_027579735.1. Taxonomy (NCBI): domain Eukaryota; kingdom Metazoa; phylum Chordata; class Amphibia; order Anura; family Bombinatoridae; genus Bombina; species Bombina bombina. The sequence goes on along the minus strand of NC_069500.1, from coordinate 1,150,993,368 downwards.
TGTAGCTAGTTTATTTAATTAATTTATTGATAGTGTAGTGTTGGGTTTAATTGTAACTTAGGTTAGGATTTATTTTACAGGTAATTTTGTAATTATTTTAACTATTTTAACTATTAAATAGTTATTAACTATTTAATAGCTATTGTACCTGATTAAAATAAATACAAAGTTGCCTGTAAAATAAATATTAATCCTAAAATAGCTACAATATAATTATTATTTATATTGTAGCTATATTAGGGTTTATTTTACAGGTAAGTATTTAGCTTTAAATAGGAATAATT